>NC_137430.1:8113516-8316016 GCF_964374335.1 Astatotilapia calliptera | reverse complement strand
AATCAGTGGCTCATTCAGCCCAGAGTCCCAGGACCTCTGTTGTTAAGTAAGGTTATCTCCAGCTGAAAGTGGAGTCTGAACCCCGCAGGCATGTGGACAGGATGCCAAGCTTGTGTGACCTTGTTAGCCTTTGTGTATGCAGAAACCTGAAAGCTGCCCCTGGTTAAAGGTTAACACACTGCATAGTAAAAAGGTTTTTGTAGTTGTTGACCTTCAAGCATGGATTGCATCACCCGTGTAAGTGTACAACTATACGCTCTATTTCCAAGAAACACAAGGTGAAGCTAAACGTGTGTTTACTTTTTTAAAGCCACCTAGTTTGCCAGTACATCTGTGACACTGAGAACAACTTCTCAGTTACCTAGTATCAATAACATTTAATTTACATGCACTATCATTCCTGATCTATTGGAGCCATTAAAAAGTAACTGTTCTAGATTCACATATTGCAGTATACACATAGCTGTAGTGTAGAATACAGTACTGTAATAATCCATCTCGGCTATTTAGTGAAAGAGCAACCACCAATCTAATTTTTAGCAAGCTGTGGAAAAATGAGCACCAACAATAGTGACACCAGGGCTAGCTAGTAGCTATAAAGCTAGCTAGCAGCTATAAAGCTAACCAGTATTGGTGTTGCTAATGTTAGCATTTTTTTCTATGGAATGCTGCTTTTCTGAATACATTTCTGATTTTCTGTCTACTTGCAGGTCCATGGCTAGTTCTAGTTCTAGTCTACTTTCAGACAAAAAGAAAACAGTCACAGGAAAAAAAAAAACCAGGAAGAAAACGTCTTTATTTGGAAGAAATCTTGCTGGATAAATTAGATTTATCTCATTCATCAGCTCAATTCCGAGGCTGTGTTTCTTGGGACATATAGTGCAGAAAGCTCACAGCAACCTAGCTGAGTGTATTTCAACTCACTGGCTTAAAATTGACAAAACTCAGTCAATAAGGCCCAATGTGTGGCTCCAGACACATAGCAGGAGGCTTCTGGACTATGTGTGACCTGCTGGCATTTCAGCATGTTGCTCAACTCCCTTGACTTAGTTTATCTGCAGCGTTTCAATGAATGCTGGGTCCCACAAGCCAGGCTAACACTCTTTTCAGAGCTCTGAGTGAAATCGAGCACTCCAGATCCTATCTATTTGATTTCTCACAGTCCTAATATAACCTCTTCCACATGAGGCTTTTTATTACCGCTCAGGGAGACAAGCTTTATTTGCAAGCTGTTTGCTGTACCAAATCGTTATTGCTCCATGGCATTTCAATTGAATAAGATATCAACTTATTGTGTCATTCACTGGGCCCCAGACGTGACTCCAATAAGAAAAAAAGATATTGAAATAGGGACTTTAATAAAAAGAGCTGACGATATGATTATATCTGAAGATGGTAGGAAATATCTAACAATAGTGCAAGAAGAATGGTATTCCCAAACTGATAGCTCTTAATCTTAAGTACTCAAAAAATCCACATAAAGACACAGTGATTTTGCTAAAAGCTCACAAAGTCATATTCCAGAGTATTGTAAGATGTTTCTCTAATGCTGTTCTTCGTGTGTTTTTGCCCGTATAACACTGCAAACTTAAGGTAGAGGATAAAAGCACTGTTTAAAGGTTCAGTTCACCCAAGTCACACAATCAAATGCACACTCACACACACACACGGAGCCTCACTTACCCTTTTTTGGTATTTAGCTTCACATTTAGCTTAAACTTTTGGCTCCACTCCAGTACAATAGATGTGATTCAAATTTCATTTATGCTGCACAAAGCGCTGAAAATTGGATTTGAAAAATTAAACAGCTTTTCAAAGACCTTGGGCCTTTGTACCTCTCACTGTATAACTGCTAGAAAAGGATTTACTTTACGCTCAAGCAGATCACACAGACGTAAAAGAACCAATCATAATCAAAAGTTTTTTCGCATGCAAAAATTTCAGCTTTTGAGAAGTATTAAACTACAAAGGAGTAAGTAAAGTCTGACAAAAGCCACTTGAGTCGAATGTCTGACCAAACAAATCATGTTGATAGACTATGTAAAAGATGGACGTAACCACTCTGATGTCAACCATCAGCTTAATGACGACTGTTCAACTGCCATGAATCTGGACAGACTGTTTTTTTTATTCAATGCTTTTTTTTTTTAATTTCTTGTCCCTGTGCCTAGCAATTCAACTACTCCTGTTGAATTTAACACTTTGGGACAGATTTGTCAGCGCAAACTGTGTTTTGGCAAAAAAACCCTGCTGTCTGAAAATGTTGGGAATGATTCAATACGAACTAATAACAGGCCAGGTAGAGCAGGGCGATATGACCAAAAATATTTAACACGATATACATTTGAAAATTTGCAATCACGATGTAACTGACGATATATTTGACACTAGACAAAATACTTTACAACTCCACAACTTTATTAGTGCAAAAAAAAAACCCCACCAAACATCAATGTATTTTCACTTAAACAAGAAAAATGTAACAGTGCAAATGCAAATTCCTTGCTGACAGTTTGACCAAAAGGCATTTCCAGTGGAAACTGGCCAACATATCCTCTGCATAACCATGTATAATATCCACAGAAGAAAAAACCACACAAACGCAATACGGTAATATTATGTTAAAGCACACTACGTATCACTCCGCGAGGTGCCTGCCTACGATAGCCGCAATGCTCCGACAATCCATCAAGTGGTGCGGGTTTGTAGCTTAGCAAAGTCGTACTGAAACATTTGACAGATTTTCGAGTGCCATGTACAACATAAAATCGTTTCGAGGTCAGTAAACACAACCAGAATTCATACATAAGGCACACGGGATTATAAGGGACACGGTCGATTTTCAGAAAAATCAAAGGATCAATTTCAAGTGCCCCGTATTTTCCAAAAAACACGATAATAACGACAGCCGCTAGCATGCTCTACCAAAAATAGTGCTTTGTTGTGTATCTGACGGATGAAAGCTAAAAAAAGTTCCACACCACTGAAGTTGCAGCATTTCTTACAAACCAGTTGTGGTTCATCTGTTTCATTCAACGATCCGCATTCGCCCTTCTCATTCTCCGTCTGTGCATATGAAAACAAAGGCACTGCCTCATGCGCGTTTTACCCGTATTCTATTGCGATATTTCATTTTCTTATCGTTGCCCAACATTATACCGGTATTACCATGAATGGTATGATATGCCCAGCCCTAAGGCCAGGAATGCCTATGCCGGTACATTTTACCTAAGAAGGCAGGTTTTAAAGGCGAGAGCAGTGTGCCATGACAATTGAATGACCACTATATCACTGTGATTTTTACTTTCCATAAAAATTAATCAACAAAACAAAACACAGCACAAAAAATGTGTTTTGACACTGAGTTTTTAGCAAACCTGTAATGTCAATGTGCTTGTCTTTAAAGCACTTTGGGTCACCTTCTGTTGTTTAAATGTGCTGTAGGCTAGAAATAATAATAAATAATAGTATTGATGTAATACCTATACCATTGGTATGAATGCTGTCAAATATTTGGATCTGCCCACCTCTGTTGCATATGTATTTCTGGAAGTTCCTTTCTTAAGGCGCTATATATAGATAGCAGAATATTTAAATCTACATGAGCAGATTCCACTATTCCTGATTTACAAAAATGTTTTTGTGGTTTGGATTTGTGAAGAACCCCTTGATGTGACCTGGTGGGTATAACATGGAAATTGGGGTGTCACTAAACCCCTGCACAATAAAAAATACACCCCTGGAAGCCCTGTTTGTGATCTATGTGATCTCACTTGTGTTGCTTCCAGGGAAATATTTGACAAAATCACTGCAAAAAGGTGTTCACACTGTTCTGTGCGCAGCTAAAATGTTTGGACACATGCAGGCACTTTTCTTTATCGGCTCACTGTCGATTGTTGTGGGACACCCAGCATGACAACACACACAAGCTTGCATCAGGCAAATACAGACAAACACACAGAGCCTTTTGCTGTCCAACTGACAAACACCTCCGCACACACACGTACATGTATGCACGCACACCTTATCACTGCAGTAGGATGTGGTTCTGAAGCTGTGACAAACTGTCCAGCCAGCGGAGGCTATCCACTGAGTGCTTTTCTGTTCTGTTCTTTGATGCTGTTTTAGTAATTAACTCAGACAAAAGCTCTGGCATGTCTCTTCTGATGTGAACTTAACAGGCACTCACGGAAAGACACATTTCACATCCATCCTCCTTGATAAACAGAGAGTGAATGTTGACACAGGCTGAATGTGTCAACATTCAGAAATAGCTTGAAAATGAGCCAGCGGGGTATCTGTAGGAATGTCTGTCTGTGGATGAATCGGAGAACGTGTGATATTTCCATCATATACAACCCTCCTGGAACGAGGATCACGTGGGATTAATTGGGGTTTTCTGCAACATCAACGTGTCAGCATATGACAAACGACTGTAAACTGTTAAAAGTGATACTAATGGTGAAAAACAGCTAAAAAACATATCTATATACAATATAAAGCAACAAGAGAAGAATGCTAAAAGAGTCCTATCAGACACGTGACTTAATTTAATTACAATAAACAAAGGGGAACCTGATGAGATCATCTGGCCAACTACACGTTCCCCAAGCAACAAGCTGCTGCAGTCTAGTTCCTGATTACACCAGATGAATACATACAAACTTGCACAGTATTGGTCTCTTCTTTTTGAAAACAAACACCACCAATGGCTGACTTTTTTGATCTTTTTAACAGACCATTATAGTATTTACAGAAGCCCCGCAGAGACATATAAACTTGTACTTTTCAAACTTCAAACCAGAGCTGCAAAGTATTTATTTAAATCTGTGCTCCCCTGTTGTCTCGAGGGTTTGGTGGAACACGGGCTCTGCTTTCATGTTTGGAAAAAGGGTTTCCTGGGCAAATTTGAGCCACTCCTCTGACGAATTCGAGGAACGGGAATGTTGTTCCTTGGTTTAGTTGTTTTTGTCCTCTTCTGGTTTCATGTATTTGCTTTTAGATTTACAGCAGTTTTCAAATATTTACATTCAAAGTTTCTTGTAAAGTTATGTCTTGTCTACAGTTTAGCATTGCCTTTTGTGGGTACCTTAGCCATGAAATCTTTTTAACTACCCTGAATGTGGGTAGCGAGAAAGAAGCCCTTTGAGTCCTGTGTTAAACACACAGTGAAAGATCCAAGTATGAGCAAGTTTCCGCAAAACATCTCACTGAATCGTCCAATTTCCGAGCTAAACCCTCAAAACCCACCTGGGGCTCTCAGCTGAGCTTCAAAATGCCCTCGCTCACAAAACCATCGCCCACCCTGAAAACCCAAATAAATTCCAAGCATTGTATTGTGTTACTGAGCCAAGTGAAACATTCCACATGTTTTGATATCAGAGGAGCTTTGGGAGGGTTGTGGGTTCAGCTTTGCAGACTGTCAGAGCCATTTCCAAAGCAGCATCATATCTAAGTGAGGTCATTTTGTTGAATCACCCCCTGAAGCAAACTGCCTACCAAGCCTCTAATAACTTTATTACCACATATATCATGGCCAGGCTTTGGTCTTTTTGCTTGACTTTGTGGGGGACTTGGAAGCCATCTGCAAGCCGCTGTGCTGCTCTTCTGCTCTCTCCTCATTCATCTGACCTGCAGTCATCGCCGCCATTGTTTTATTTTTTTCTCACCCCCCCTTCCTCTTTGTTTCCCTGCCTGTCTTCATTAAACTTGTCAAGTTCCTGCCGCAGCTATGCCAGCCCTGTATTATGCTCTGCTGTTCTCATCACCGTGCCCTTCAGTTGCCTGGAAACTGCCGAAGAGATGTGAAGAGGCAGAGAACACCTTCTGACACAAAGTAAACACTGAAGCTTGTTATATAAAGTATATGGAAAGTTTTCAAGTCAAAGTAAAGTGCAATTTGTTTTTCAGGGTGTGGTCTTTAGCTGTTAATGTCAAATAAAAATAGGGACAGTCCTCTTTTTCTGAAAATGAAGAGCCTCTTCTTTTCTTCCTTCTTGCAAGAAGTTAGCACTAACGAAAGTAAGACAATAAGTTAATAATAATATTATTTGCATCCTTTCATTTTTCTTGCATTGTCAATTTTATTCCTTACAAAATGCGGACATTGTGCTTACAGTTGGGTTCATAAGTGTTTGGACTGTGAGACAGTTTTCTGTAATGTTGTCTCTGAAATCCAATCAAGAAAAAGCTGCGATTGAAGTGCAGACTTTCAGGGCTTAAACAAAAACTGATTAGGAATTATAATCCCCCATTTTTTGAGATTCAATAGTAATTAAACTAAAATGATTTCAAATATAACAACTATTTTGATCAATCAATGACTCCTTCGGCCACCTTCAGTTGCTGCTTCTTTATGGGTATCTGTATGTTCAGTTTTGTCTTCACTAGGTGATTTATAGTATGTTTCCTGACTGGGAAGTTAAGGATTTACCACCAGCACATCCTCACACGATGGCAGCTGTTTCCAAACGATAACTACAGCATGCTCTAGAAGCGGAGTTAAACCAGAACAGAAACTTGTACGTGTTTATCAGCAGTAGTGGTCAAAGGTGACTGATATCAGGTAGAAATCCTCTTTTGAAATCAAATTGGTGAAAGCGGTAAAGCTATTTCACTCCAACCTTAAACCTGGGGAAAAAAATCAGAAAGTGGAATTTTTTTTTTTTTTGTGCCCTTCTACTGAAAACAATTTTACCGCATTATGTTTCGCTATGGACTGGGCTACCTACAGGGCCACCCCTGTAGGAGTGGAAGTCCTTAGAAATTATGTGGTGATGTCATGGACTGAGCTACTGTCGTGAGATTTTTATTGTCATGGTTACAGTTAAGTTATACACTTAAGGGACAAAACTGTGTTCATGTCTAAAATATAAAGCTCCCTCGAGGCTGAAAACAGGCCATAAACAGTAGTCTCCCACGTTCTAGAAATTTGGTTCACCCATCAATCCACCCAACCCCCCTCCCTGTACAGACGTAATCATGTGAAAGTTGGAAACGCTTGCTCCTCCTGCTGCATCTGCTCTGTGTGGATCTGAGTGAGGGTGGTGGACATACCTGGCATGTGATCTAAACTCCACCTACTTGCTGCCTTGGCCTGTGTTGGTGTCTGTGCCGTCATAGGTGATGATGGTGATGGCAGGCTCTGGTTTAAATGGTAAGGTCACAGATGGTTGTTGGGAGTGGGATGTTGTTGGGGATCTTGCCCACCAATGTCAAAAGAAAAAAAGAGGGGGAGGCTAATGATGTATCAGAAAAATGCACAGTGATGGATGTCTGGCACATGTGACATTTCAGTTTGCTACCAGTTTCACCTACTGGGGTGGGGTTGAGGTCAGTTTAGTTTAAACTGAATAAGGGTGTTTTATAGAAGAGCTGGTTTTATCTACAGAAGCTTTGTCATGCTGGAACAGGAAAGGGTCTTCCCCAAACTGCTGACACAAAGTTGAAAGCATAAGGTGCTTTCAAATGTGCCTCATTTAGGCTTGTTGTATATGAGTAACAGATCTTGGCCACAAATCAAGGAATTATAAATCGTTTGTGGTGAAAATATGAAAATGTTCAAAACTATGGTTGGAGCAGTAAATGTCCTTCATTGGAACTAAGCTGCCTGGACTAAATCACAGCTCACAAGCATCCTGGTGTAGGTAAACCTACTTTTAGCTGTGCATGGATCATCTTTGACACTGAGGTACCTAAAAGCTCCTTAAACTGTAAAGATGAGTATTATTCATGCACAGAATAAGAATGATTTTCAGAAAAGTATCGTCTAGTGTTTTTCAGAGATGACAAAATAGTTGAAGAGGCAGATTTTTGTGTCTTGTAGGGTGATGGGAGAACTTATAGCTAAGTTTATGGCTGTTTCATTATTTATATATCAGAAAGCCCACTTAAATAAAACACTGTGCAACTATTCAGAAGTTATAAACAGCAATTTACTGTAAGAATCTACTCACATTTACTAATATGCTATCAGGGACCACTCAGTGTATTATGCCCATGGCAGTAAAGCCATTTGTGTTTGGGATGAAAGGCCTGACATAAATAAATTCATTCATCCATCTGGGGTGCTGTAAAGCAGCCACACTGACAGGACCAGGCGGTGGACAGCTGAAGTAGCTGGACGGCCACAAATGCCTAATTGACTTATTATTCCAAAAAAAGCAAGCAATTTTGGTAAAATGGGATAGCACAGCACATAAAGTATCACACAAAATGACATTAATGAATGTGACAATAATGAAAAAATTGACACTGAAGAAAAAAAAAACAAATTACTTACTGCGGCTACTGATAGCTATTAGTCACTTAAAATCAATTTTTTAAAAATGTGTCCTCACTAGCCCCGCTGAAAGGATCCGCCTGTTTTTGTGGTTCACAACAAAGCAGTCAGTCACCGCATCAGTTTGACGACACATTTATCCATCTGGGAAAGCTGCTGACACTTAATTAATGCAGTAAAAGTGCTGCTCTTTATGGTAAACAAAAAAGAAGAGGGTTTTGGATCTAATATTTTAAGGTCATTTTATGAATGAAATTACTCATTTTACAAAGTGATCAGGTCACCTTCTATTTGAAAAAGTTTTATCTATTAGTATTAAGATAATACTGGGGGGGATTGGCCTGTTTCTAGAGCAAACTGAAGCATCCTCATAGGACCATTTTCACGTTGTCTGTGATCATAAGAAATTTTTAAGAAGTCTCAAAAACACACTCTCATGTATCATATATTATACACTTGGCTTTAAAGAGTTGAACACAAAATCTCTGTAATCCTCATATAATTATGTTGCTGTAAATTCAAAGTGATGACTGAAGGCACAGTTTTACATAAACTGTCATTCACAAAAGGTATATATGACAGAACGTAGGAGTTTGAGCACATACAGTTCTCAGAAAACTGGGCCAAAATGAAATGTTTTGTTATTTTTAGGGAAATTATTTAATAGCCATTGCACAATTTATCAGTTCAACAGTCATGAAATGTGTGATAACAAGATTAGAAGCAGGATCAGCGGACACACAGGATTTCCTGCCTTTTATGAATTCAGGCAGCCCTCCATTAGTTCATCATCTCAGACAGCCAGCCTGCCATATGTGTTAACTTTTCAAAGCAGTGAAGGCACATCATATCAAATGCCATCAGTCCTACTTGTCATCCCCCTGCCCATTGTATCTTGTCAATGTGTGACATACATTACATCGCTATATCCCATCAGTTTTCCTAAAACCAAAAACAAGGGCGGCCAATTCGTGCATCACTGCCACGCGGCAGCTGACATTAAATCGATACGAGGGGCATGTGTTGGTGGGTTGCACAGTGGCTGCAGCGCTAATGACAAAACAAGACAAATTAAGTGTCTGCTTAGGCACACTTCCTCAGCTTGACAGGATGATGGGGGCGGCGTAATGGGAAAAAGAGAGGACAAGGAGAGAAGAGACCAAAAGGCCAAGAAGAAAAATTCACTTTCATATATATATATATATATATATATATATATATATATATATATATATATATATGCTTGTGCCCACAATATGATGTGGCACTGATTGCCACTGACATTTCAAAGCATGATAACCTCTATATGGATGTGTCATGCTTGGTATATATGTGTTTCTGTGCAGGCGCGTGTGTGTGCTCAGAGCAGGACTGATAAAACAGACAGAAGCATATCTCTACATCAGATGCCTGCAGTGGAACAAGTAGGGTCAGAGTTCAATATCATCACAATGTCAGTCCCAGTCTGCAGTTGGTATGGCTGTTAGCACTGAAACAGGGGAGCTGATAAACCAAACCCCAGAGCTGACACAGTATTGTAACAGAGCCACAGGATGGTACTGTAGCTCACAGTCTGCCATTTGATTCATATCAGCGAGCGGGGTGGGGAAGGAGGGCTGAAAAATCAGCAGAGCCTGAAATGATTGCGTGTCCAATTGCAAATTAAAGTAACAGTTAACAAGAATGCAACGTGTTGGGGACAAGCCTGTTGTTTGTGTTGTTGTGTTCTCATGCCAGGCCTCCGTTTTTTTGTTTTTTTTCTTTTTTCTTTTTTGTTTGTTTTTTTCTTTTTTCTAAAGCGTGTGCTGAAACCTTGTGGTGATTACACCCAGCCATATGTCTAGTCTGTGAACACTGTAGCTTCACAGCAATCCCATCCATTTGGCCTTTTAAAAACAGCCACTCGCATCAAACGCTTTATAATTAACCATAAAATATGACTGGAGGAGCTGTGGTGAGCTGCTGCTTTTGTTCGCTGTCCAAAAACTGGGCCTGGCTTCCTCTTGGAGGATGATTTCATGATTCTTTATTGAAAATTTAAACAGGGTAAGGGAAGCCCTGTGCCACTCTCTGTGTGTTTATTTTCCATCTGATACTATCCATTTGTCTGTCTTGACAAAATTGAAATATTAGAAAGCCATTGAAAAAAAACCTCTAGTTTAACACCAGACTGCAGTGCACTGAATATATATATAAATGGTTTTTGTGTGTTTTTAACCCACTCTACTCAGCTCTAATGCTCTTTTAAAGACCACTGAGAAACTATTTAGTAACCACTGTGACATGTGTTGTAGGTCTGTACCAATAAACATGTACTTTGCCAGACTGTGTGTCTCAGAGTGCTGATGTTCAGTGGGGATCGGGTTGGTTTTTCTTTTGGATAACAGTCTTTTGCGATTAAAAAGCAACTAAATCTGTGGAAGCAGTAGAGGTTTCAGTATTGCAGGGTTTCACACTGCCTGCTTCTCTCTATTTGTATGTCAGCCTTTCTCGACCACCAGAGAGGTTTATTGTTGTTCTTATTTTTAAAAATATTTTTCATCTTGACAAGAAAATGCCAAAAAATAAATAAATAGAACCTAATTTTCTAAAACGTTGGGATGAGGAGGAAATTACGAATGTTATATATACTCATATACACATACACACTCACATACAAGTGCATGTGAGCATACTCAGTTAGGACAGGGGCATGTTTGCCACTATGTTGCATCAACCTCTTCTTTTGACAACACTGTGTGTTTGGGAACTGAAAAGAACAACTGCTGCAGTTTTTCAAAGTGAAATGTTTTCCTATCATTCCTTGATATTGGATTTCAGCTGCTCAACACTTCAGAGCCTCCTTTGTTGTATTTTATTTTATTTATTTATAATACATCAAATTGTTTCAGCAGGTGACAGTACTGCAGTAAGACCTGTTTTGCACATATTGCCTTTGTAATATGTACTGTACCTTAACAGGGTATGGCATAGTCTTAATAACCAGCACCTCCACTGTAAAAGACATCAACTAAATGATATAGCAACACATTTTGCTCCTAAGCGTGTATAAACCGATCAGGTTTATGACCACCAAGCCTGATATAATGTTGGTTCTTCTTTTTTCTGCTAAATCAGCCCTGACCCAACGAGGCAGGGACTCCACTACACCCCGTAAGGTGTCCTCTGGCATCTGCACCAAGATGTTAGCAACAGATCCTTTATATATTTTTCTGTTGCCCCATAAAAAAAAATATAATAGTGCCCCAGAAACCAACGAGTCTCTGGAGAATATGAAGACCCTGTTAGACACTTTCCACATGTATGTGCCAAGTAAGTACTCCATCAATCTGTACCCTAAGTATTTGTTTGACATAGCCTGTCTAATGCCATGGCCATATAGTAATTGGGGTCTGATCTGGGATCAGTAATCATTTTTTCAGTTTTCTGTACATTAAGTGATGCTCATCACAGCAGTTCGCAAGCATATCCACTCCACTCTACTCCATAATGGTTGCCTCGCTGTGTAAGACTAGTGACCTGTATACTCTGCCTCTCACGCTGTGACAGCTGGGATAGCCTCCAGTCTACCCTGAACTGGATAAGCAGAAGGAGATGGATGGATGAAAACTTTCTTCCTTGCATGAAATTCCAGATTAGCATAAATTAAGGAACAGATGAATGCATTCTCAGTTTGATCATTTCAAGTGTAGTCTTTGTACTATTTTCAGTTACGGAAATGTATTGTTAGCAAAGTGTCCCAGTGTTTTGGAAACGAGTACGATTTCAATAGCTCCCAATATTCTGCACCACACTTTTGTGTAATTAATTTTCACCTATTATAATGAAGTTTACAAAGACGATAATAAATTATAATCTCCCGATTCACTCCACTCTTTCTCTCTACTTGACTCTGTTGCTTGGTTTCGCTGTCTGCATCCAATTACATTTGTCTCTCTCCTTGTCAACCTCCATTTCTCTCTCCTTATCTTTCTGTCTGCATCCAGCTCCAAATCTCTTTCTCTCTCGCTCCCCCTTCCTAGTTTCCTCTCTGCTGCGCACAATTTCGTGTCTCTCTCTACATCGAGTTCCATCTCTCATTCTTGATGTATTTACATTTCTCACTCACTGTCCCTTTCCTCTGCGTTCTGGCTCCACATATTTCTCCTCCTTTCCCTTTCTACTCCTGCCTCCATTTGTCTATTCCTGTCTCTTCTCCCTCTCGGACTCTGTCCTGCTGCATCTCTTTCTCTTGCTGTCTGTCTCTATTTGTCTTGGTGGACAGGTTGGTTTCTCTGAGGGCTGCACTCTGACATGGTGAAATGGAGTTAGTTTGTTCCTGCAGTGACGGAGGCACTTTGCAGTCAGGATAACAGCTCCAGATATTGACAGTGAGGAGGAAGAGGACTTCAGGGGTCACCGAGAGCTGGCAGGAAGAAGCGGTAAAGCTTCAAACCACTGCAGACATTAGCTGTAGGTACAGTTGCAGGTAAACACAGAAGCCCACAAGACAGTCTGAGGTTAAGATAAGGCTGTTCTTAGAATAATAATTATTGCTGAGTAGTTTACATCGTGACGTTATTAAGATTCTTGATTGCAGAATCAATCAGTTGTGACCAATCATAGATGTCCCTGTTAGTACTAAACAGCATGCACTGTGAACTCCTCTGTTATGGGGTTAATACTGCTTAGCTTACATATGCACTTCCTGAAAAGTAGACATCTAGACCACAGCATACACATTGTGTGGAGAGCCATAAAACTGTGCCTAGGTTTGGGCATAGTGTGTTTATAATGCTGGACAACAAAAAAGCAAAAACTTAAAAATAGCTAAAGTTTTTTCACACAAAGCCATCTCCACTGCAAATATTCTACTCAACTTTCACTCAGTACCAGCCACTTATTAGCTGAAAACACAAGCAAAATATAATAATGGATTCCATTTATATAGCGCTTTTCAGGACCCCTCAAAGCGCTTTACAATACCACTATTCATTCACTCTCACATACAGCTGCCCTGGGGCAGACTGACAGAAGCGAGGCTGCCATATTGTGCCATCGGCCCCTCTGGCCATCACCAGTAGGTGAAGTGTCTTGCCCAAGGACACAACGACCGAGACTGTCTGAGCCTCGAACCAGCAACCTTCCGATTACAAGACGAACTGCCAACTCTTTGAGCCACAATCGCCCTACAAAGCGGTTTCAGTTAAACATGTATATGCATTGCCGCCACTGCTCATATTGTAAGGTGTTCAGAATGTTAATGTAGGAGCAGCATTGCAAAAACAGTCATATACAGTTATATTTTCTTTATATATACATCACATATCACACTTCTCTAACTGGCATCTTGCAGGAGAAGCGTTGCTGTGTGTCAAATCTATCTTTGTGCTCTCATCTGGTCTGTTCTCCGTTTATTATTCTAAATCAAGGTCAAGCAGTGTAAAAACAGTTAGTTGTCTAATGATGCAGAGCAATTTAGCTCTGCAATGAAAAAAAAACCCCTCAGATAACCTATACTGCATTTGCATCTGTGTCACTGAAGATGAATGTTGAAAGTTTATGACAGTAATGGGACACAAATAAGCTCATGAGAACATGTTGAAGGAATAACAAACTAGAAGGCTAATTTAGGCAGAGTTTCACTTCCCAGTACTGTAGCTGCTCTCAGGCCAGTCTGTGGCCAGTGCATCTGAAATGAGGCCAGCATACTGGTTGGGATTCAGGTGTACTGTGAGTCTGGCAACACTGAGTGCTGGAGTTGGGCTGCCATTGTGTTGAGACACTGAAAAGAGAAACTGAAACTCTAAATCACGAGGAGCCACTAAAACCACAACAGGACATCATGGTCATCATGGTCAAGAGAAAAAGGTTTTCCCAAAGTTCACAAATGGGTTCTTTGTTAAGTGTTATTACCTGTCTATAAAGAGGAAAGGGTGTTATCCGAAACTGAAACTGAAAAACATGCTCCTCTCTGGTGCTACACCTTAAAATCCCATTAAGAGATGATGGGGAGGTGGAGAGCCTATTAGTTTTTTCGGGTGAAAGCCAGATTCATTTCGAAGAATTAATATCCAGAAGTCTTGTCCAAGCACGGCCCGAGGATGATGATATATATCCTAAGCAGTGTGGAATGTGAAATGTTGTGCTTCATTTTGCTGCCAGATGAATTTCATTCCTATTAATGACTCTATCCTTCACAGTGATTGCTTTTTTTGTGGCATTTTAATTTTGCACCTTCTTGTTAGAGTCGAAATAAGTGGACATATCTGACAGAAAAATGCATTTAGGTCTTTGCTTAGGACTTGGTTACATGCTGCCAGATGACACACAACAAAAAGTTAGCTGCAGTAATGTCTTAAAAGGAGTGGATGACCTCTTAATTGCTTCTTTTATATTCAGATAAAACTGAAGTTGGCTCTAAAAATGTTGGAAACATGGTGTCAAACCATATACTTACTGTGGGTGGCCGTGGCCTCCAATAACACTGTGAGGAATCTTAGAGTTGGTTTGTATTTACGCAATATCTCTAAAAATAGAAACATCCTGTTTCAGGGTGAAACTGAAAAACTAGTAATGCATTTATTACTTTTAGGCTGGACTGTTGTAATTCACTGTTATCAGGCGGCTCTAAAAAACTCTTTGAGTATCCCATATTGGCTTTTCTTCATTGGCTCACTGTTAAATCTAGAATCAAACTAGATCAAATTACATAAAAGGTCTAAAAGGCCTTGCATAATTAGACCCCATCTCATCTTCAAAACCTCACAATATAGAGCACTTTGCTCTCAGCAGGGAGCCATATTTTTCAAGTAACCTACATTGGACAACAGCATAATAAAACTGGAATTTCTGGTTTTAGTGTGCCACCCCAATATTTTAGTGAACTTAGGGCCACCCCTATGAAAACATTCTGGAGGTGCCCCTGGCTCAAAGTAGAATGGGAGGCAGAGCCTTCAGCTTTCAGACCCGCCTTCTGTGTAACCAGCTCCCAGTTTGAATTGAGAAGATAGACACACTTTTTACTTTTAAGGTTAAACTTAAAACTTTCCTTTTTAAGCTTATGAGTCATTCCACCATTTCCATCCCCTGGAAATTCTATTTATAAAATCTCATGAAGATTAACTGTAAAATACATTTTCTTATTAAGCAGTATTTGTCACCTGCCCTCACTCTATAACATTACACAATACAATAAAACATAATGAATAAAATCCTAAAAATATTTTGCATTTTTCGGTGACGGCTTATGCCATCTATGCCCTACATAAATTTCTTTTAAAAGAAATCTGTAATATTTTGTTAAAATAAACACCTAAAAAAATTGGAACATTAGAGAAGTCACATGCACAACAGCAAGTTGATCAGTTGGATCTTCTAAAAGACACAGGAAGACAAAATCTAAGTACATTTCACCTGATCCAGCCCTAACTGATCAGGTGACCCTGAATCGTCCCTTAGTTGGGGGCTTCCCATGATGCACTGAGTGTTTCTTCTTCACTCACTTCTATGCTGACTTACGCTGCCAGAGGAAGATTCTTGTTAAAATTGAGTTCTTTCTTCCCACTATCGCCAAGTGCTTGTTCATAGGGCATAGTCTGATTGTTGGGGTTCTCTGTTCTCTGTATTATTACCTTACAATATAAAGCTTCTTGAGGTGTAAAATTCAGATAAAATTGAAAGTGAAATAAACTGCAAATACATTTGCAGTGAAAGGTCCCTGCTATTATTCTCTGCTTTGAAGAAAACAAAACTTTTGTCTGGAAAGTACCTAAGTTCAGCAAAAACATCTTTTTCTTTTTTTATTGCATGTGACCATCTTTGGACGTTTAGGGGAAATGCAGTCTTGTGATATATCTGCCACTGTGTGCATGAGTTATCAGAACACAAACATTACTTCCAGTGCCAAACCACAGGTTTTTCCTCTGATCGTGTCTCAGCATCTAGTCACATCCTTTCAGTCTTCAGTGAATAATGCAAGAATAAATCACCAGTTCTGTCACATGATACAGTGTTGTGTCAGACCACAATCAAACCTTGTGGCAGAGACAGAAACAGCCACGTAAAATGTGCTATGTAAGGATGACAGCACACATTCTTTACACACAAACGCTGAAACTGATAGAGGTGTACTCCCTCCCCTCCAGCATCTCACACACATACACTTGTGTACAAAGGCAGGCATCTCATCTTCCTACTCTGTATCATCACAGGGCGAGCCGCCATTGTTGAGATTTCCTCTTCTTAATTACTAGGACACTGAGCATTGTTCTTACCGCCCTGCTGTTTCGGGCTCCATTTCTAACTCAGTTGTGTGTGTGTCTTTAACCCCACTGTTAGTCTTGAAGGCAAGAGGGCAGCTAGGTTTACCACCTGTTGAGGCAATTACTAACTGAACAAAGCGGAAAGGGCAGGGAGGGGCTAGGGTTCACATGTCAGCAATTTCCATCTCTTTCTGGAAAACCGTCGATTGTTTTTAATCAAAAGGTCGCTGCCTTCATTAGATTTATATTTAAAGTCCTCCTCTCCGACACGTCTGCCTGAGAGGCAAGCCAAAATTTGATACGATTTTATACTGCTGCTGACAAGAAAACACCATCCCCACAAACTAATGGTTCAATACAAAGTACATAAACATGGAGTAAGTGCTTCAAAAATGGGAACAATGACTGAATCACTCCACCTCCACCCTTTGCCAGCTCAAAGAAAAAGCCTTCTGAAGAAATGAATGGGTAGTTTAATGGTGTCATGTTACAAGACGTCTTAACAGAAGCTTTGTGAAAGTCATGAAGCCTCCATTGGTTTCAATGAAATATTGGCCTTTTATTTGTTTGCTCAGAGTAAAAGGCGTCATTATTTTTACTCATGAGACTTTTTTTAAAGCGTCAGCTTTTGTTTTGAAATGTCTGAAACTCTAAATTAATATATGACACGGTTAAACCGACTTGACCTTCATAGGATTTCATTTTTCTGATATTGAAGACCTTTTCCTCATACCGTCCACCGTCCAGAGCACCACTGTTTGCTTCTTTAGTGCACCCCTAATGGAAAATCCACAAAGAATGCACTCTCTTGTATCATTAAACATATAAATAATATACAGCAATGCAAATTTGTATGTCCTGAACTGGAGGAAGACTCTTACTTCCTGTTCATTGATTTTAATATTACTTTTTGATCTCAGCATTCTTCTTCATTTTCTTGAGCTTGACAGAGACCAGAATTAAGACCTGTTAACAGCTCTTGTCGCAGCTTACAGGAAGACCTTCACTTAGTTTGGACAACCACTAAGAAGGATGTAGACACAGGTTTTAAGGCATGTAGTTCACGAGATAATGTGTGAGAGACCAGGATTAGTTTTCCACTCACAGATGTGCAGTTTTTGTAAATCATATCCACAGCCTTTGTCTGAGCTTAACTGGACAGTATTCTCCTTAAGCACAGTTTTGGAACTGAGTATTAAAATACAGTACTGTGCAAAAGTCATGAGCCTAATGTTTTTCTCCTAAGGAACCAGATTTTTTATTTATTTATTTATTTATTAATTGAGCAATAACTCTGGAGGCTTTCTGGAGGTTTTTTGTTGGACATTGGTTGCTTTTTCACTAACCGTGACCCTGACCATTATCTCAGGAATTCTTTTTTGGTTTTCTAAGCAGCTTAAAACTGAATAACTGGACCATAAAAAGGCATCTAACTCATGGGATGAACCAATGTTGTGTCTACACATAAAACACAACTTAGAAAAGAACCATTTTCAGGCATCTTCTTATTAGCAACCTGTTGGGGAAAAAAGTCAAACAATTTATTCCCCTTTCTTTGGTTGATTTACAAAACAGCCAAAGATAACCCACTGTGACAGGAATAAAATTGTATTTTTGCACCAACAAGACAATTCCCAAGAGCTATTAGCTGAAAACGTGGTATATATGTGGGTGTGCAGTGTGTAATTAAAAGTTTTAAGTGAACTTGACAAGTGGAGGACAAATTAAGACGTAGCAAGCCTAAAAAAACTATCTACAGCAGAAGAACAGTATCTGAAAGCCACATCCTTAAAAAAATCTAGCAACGACCTGATACAGGACCTGGAAGAAGTATCTGGCCCGTTAGTTGATCAGCTATTTGCCAAAGCCTCATCACAAGTAAGGAAAGTTTATTCATATAGTGCTTTTCAGGAACAAAAGGCACAAATTAAAGTATGTCCAGCACATGTCCAATAAACCACTGTACCTGTTTGTTATTTTCCTAGCTAAACATAGGCCTTTGTACAATACTGTATAAGAAGTTTCCAGTATCAACATTCCTGTCAGGTGATGGGTTGCTTCTGTAATGATGAGCATTGCTTTCAGTTCTGCAAAATGAAGCCAGGAGGAAGTGACTACTCTACAAAAATTCTCAGCTGAATACAACTGGACATCACTAACCAATGGGTGACAGTAGCTCCTTTTCAGTAAAGTCTGTAGGTTTACCATGCAAAGTAGTAATGTGTGTCAGTTTGAAAAGTAAGTCCAGGTAAACTGATTGAGCGGAAGTCTGAAGGAACCCCCGCGTTACAGACGCTGTTTGATGAAGGGTTCTTTAAAGAATCTGGACAGATCTAAAGTAGGTAGAGTAATGATCTCAAGGTACAGATCCCCCTGAGAGGAGAGGGTTCCTACGGCAGTCACTGAGGTGATTTTAGGTAGGGTAATCTCTCATAATTCAAGTCAGATGGATTCACCGGAAATCAAATCAGCTTCCCAGACTGTGAGCTGAGGAGGCAATATCCCAGTGCAATTCTTCATTGACCTACATAGCATTTCTTCCTGACAGTTCCCTCCCGCTCTTACCCATCCCTCCCCTCCATTGGCCTGATCTCTGGGGCTTCTCCCTGCGTTTTTGATGATGAGCTGCACAATATTCATCATCTCAGGCTCCAAAGTGGAGAAGAAGAAAAAACAAGTGGAGAATCGAAAATTACCCGACCTGAATAGAAAAAAAAACATATCTACCCCAAAAATTGGAATTTGCCGGGAGGTTTGCTCTTTAGCTTTCCAGAAATGTAATTAAGCATCAGAGACAATTGCAAATCTGTGTGTCTCCCCCCAAAAAATGATCGCTTGATTAGGTATCTAGGAATGGGTAATTTCCATCAGTGATGATGTGAAATTGGGGTGTTGCAAGAGTGAGTTGGATGTGTGTGTCTGTGTGTCCTAACTTCAAACACACAGACATACACATTTGCAACTAAATGCTGTCACATGTGCAGACACTCATACAGACGTACACACACACAGAGACAGACAGTAGGCTCCCTCATCATTAATTCAGGAGCCATCACTCTCACCCTCCTTCTGCCCCTGAGAAGCTCTCAATGCTTCCCGGCAACATTATGCATATTTATTCATACATCCTGCCCGCTTTACTAAATGTCACTGTAAATGTTTCTACATCTAATAAAACCATTTCTTTATGTTTTTGTTCTGTTCCCCCTGTACCACCTTCCTCCTCTGTTCCCTTCCCTCCAGCTTCTGTTTAAATGACAAATATCCCCAAACACGTTTTGGGTTTTTTGTTTCTTTCTTGAAGGTCTCGAAACTTCAGAAGTGCTCGATTCTGCTAATTCCTCTCACGCTTAGTTTCATCTCCAGCAAAAGCCCCAGAGGAGAAACGCTGCCTTTGTAGCAATTACACCAGACCTTGATCTGACTGAGCCTGCACCACCACCACCACCACTGCAAACTCACCCCTCAAATGTCAGCATGGATTTTTCTGGGTCTCCTCGGTTTCCTGTGTCCTCACAAAGCTGACTTTGGTTCCTGTTTATCTCTGTTTGCTTTGTTTTTGAATTCTTTCACCTGGTTCTTTCCCACCGCTGCCTCGCACAAACATGCACACGCGTGTTCAACATTGCCCCCTTTCACAAAAAGAAAAAAGCCCCACAGCATTAGACACATTTTGAAGGTATGTCATTTATTCCAGCAAGCCTGTTTGAGAGTGTGTGAAAGATTCTTTGGCAAGTAATTATCAGCAGCTCCCAAAAGTGTGAAACAGGTACAGAAACTTCTATAGTGTCAGAGCTGTATGCCCCTTATTCACATGCACATTAACCTTTCAGCTTGAGGCTGCCTTTGGAAGCAGTTGCCATGGAGGTGAAACTGGAACACTGTATGATTAGTAGGTAACAAAGTCTTTGAAAAAGTTCAGGCTGTGTCTCTAATCCAGTCTGTACTGTGGTAAGGTGGGAACATGCATTTATGCTTTCCTATTGCTGAGGTAAATACCGTATCTGTCATCTCATACTGAACTTAAAAGACCAAAGTGTGCACCGCAGTGATATCCCCTCTGACAGTCTGAGTACTTGTTGTTTTCTTACTAAGAAAATACTTTTACTTTTTTGACTTTTTATTGAATGAATCCAAAAGTCTCGATGTTCTGCGTCATGGCATTAAGCAAGACCCACAGTCCATCTGATATCAGTGCAAGATGCATTGAAGATATGACATCAGGACAAGCATTGTGCAACCAGTTATTTAGGGCGGCAAGGAAACATCAATCCTGGCTGTGCAGCTGAAATCGAAAAATGCAGAAAGTCAGCATGTTAGGCTAAATCAGATGGCTAGGATAGTGGTCAGTTAAGTTGACATAGGAGTTCAGACCTGCTAGACCTCGTTTCCATGTCATCATGTTCACTTTGCTCATTGGTTAAGTGCATATGTAGCCAGTGTGAGGAAGCAGAAAGGTCTTGAAAATTCGAATGGATGAATTGCACTGCTCTGTGATGCCAATGTCGGGCATCACGGGAAGAGATGTGCTAATTATGCTGAGAGATGGAAAGTAAGCAACACTGGCTTCCTCTCTCTAACCGAGTTTGACATATTTCATTTTCCAGTCTCTTAAACTACTATGTATTAATCACTCATCAAAAATATTCACTCAGAGCTTGTTCTTGACATGGACACACTACTTATTCATTTTATTTATTCATTTAATTATTTATGTCTATAACCCCTCCCACCCCCACCTGAAATATCACAAAAAGTATGAAACCATGTCCAAATTCTCAAGCTAATCTTAACAGGTGACTTTTCAATCAGACACTGAGGTAGAGTGCTCGCTCTGACGTTGTGCCAGACGCTTTGAGTCTGTACATTTCACTTGGACTCACTCACTTTGGTGAATAAAGGGCAGGCTAATGAAATCAAGTCCACTACTCACAGGAGCCATAAGATGTCTGCTTTTGTACCCGAGCTAATTATTCATCGAGGTTGTACTAAAGATTAGTGAGGATATATATGAAGAAGCAAATCCTTTAAATGGCTCTTTTATTGTTCCTTTACAATCCCCCAGCTCATTTTAGATATGGCACTCACAGGCACCCTTGTGAAATGACTCTAAGCCATTGTTCCTTGTGTTATCCTGGAGACACGAAAGGCTAGTTAGTGCTGCCTTTGATACAGATGCCCGGCACCGTTTTAGCATTTGTGTTATCAGGAAGACAGAGAATTACTGAGGCCGGGGTGGGAATAAAGCCACTTGTTCCTCCTGCTGTGTCTCTCTCTAGGAATAAGAAATAATAACGGACAAGGTTTGCGAGCTTATTGTGCTGAATTGTTCCACAGAAACTTTTCAAACAGGAAACATCTTAATACAGTTTGTATAGCTGCACATCAGGTTTCTGAAGCAACAAAGTGCTGCTTGTGTTTCTCATAGAACAAGCAGAATATAATATACACCATATTAAGATTCTTGTGCTGCCACTAATGCTAGGAAGAAAAAAGAGAGAGCAACTTTAATGCTGACGCATGGTAAGCTGAATTTATAGTGAATGGAATGATTAAGTCTGCAAAATCCTTGAATCAGTGCGCTCTGGTTATAAACACAGCTGTGCAATCTCAAAGGCGCACAGTGAGGTGAGCCTGAGGAGCAATGGGTTGCTCTCTCTGAGCTGCTCGCCTGCTTTGTTGCCCCCTACAGGGCAGAAAACTGCCAGCCACGGACCTGCGCACGGAAACCTCCGCTTATTGCAGTTAATTGAGCAAAAAACAGCAGAGAGAGCTCCAGTGAAAGCCCGTTTGCAAGGCTTCGGGGGCAAAAGAAGCAGAATGCAGGAAGTTTAATCTGTGTGAAACAATGAAACTTTGCTTTGAGTTCCTCTTTCTGGAAAGTTGCACAATTGAATAGACCACTGATGTTTTGACAAAACTAAGTGATGAAATGTCATTAGAGGAGTTCCTTTCAATGACTTCACAACCTCATTCATGAGGAAAACCTTTGCTGTCACTCCGCTCTCCGCTAAACAATCTGTTGATCTGGAAAAGTCTCGCTTCTCATGAATTATAAGTGAATAATAAAAATAAAGGGATGAAGAAATGAAGGGACTGTATTGTCCATGATTAGTCAACTTGATCTCCCTTGTCAGTGTTGCTTCTTACATCCCTAATGTCTTTCACGACCAGCTCACAGCTTCTTTGATCACAGCAGCACAACTTCGTCGAGCCTCTATAAGCTTCCAGAAACTGTACAGGACCACACAGTGTCTATATTGTGTTAAAGCGACATTGCTATGTGGATTATAAGTTCATCATCAAGCTGGTTAACATTTTCAGGAACGAATAAATGAATGAATAAATAAATATATAATAATAATAATAATAATAATAATAATAATAATAATAATAATAATAATAATAATAATAATAATAATAAAACCCCTTTTTTCATGATGGCTCACGTGCGCAGAGACGTTGTCGGTTCAGTATTTCACTTGTAATGTGACATCCCGAAGGGGCCAAGGAAGCCCACGGGCAGGTAGAGAAAGGCAGTTGAATGAAATCTGCATAAGCGTTGCAGAGACTCACACACCGACACGCGCACGCCCGCGCGCTCCTCTCTCGTAAAGGGGCGTGTGTGTGTGGCTAGCAAGGGACTCAAACCCTCTGCATTTGCATCAGTGGAGGAGCCGAGAGCGGTGGCGCACGGAGAGAGACGGACGGGAAACAAGTTGAATTAAACCAATAAGGACTTTTATTTTTATTCTGTAGATTTTTTTTTTATCCCACCTCTCTCACTGAAGAATTTCCAACACTGTTCCTCCACACGCTGGTCGTATTGCAGTTTGGACCGCGCGTGAATGAGAGCTAAACAGCCCGGGAGACCCAGAGACATCCGCGGCGAAGGGACCGTCTGTACGCGGAGAGGGGAGAGTGTCTCCGGGTGTCGGCTGTGCGCCTTTGCGCGGTTTGGATTGGACTGCGGTGCGATTCTTCCACGGCGTGTAGCCCAGGGAGGAGTTTTTTTTTCTTTTTTCGTGGGGGGAGGATACGTTGGCTTGCTTCTTTTGGAAGCTCGGGAGAAGATTTGGTGTCATTTTAATAGGATTTGGGGGAAGCCTATCGGATCCTACACTCCGCTCCACTCGTGTTGAAAGTGGAGAGGGGAGGGTTGGATGCCTGCAGGTTTGCGAGTCCTGAAGAAGCAGGTGAATGCAGCTTTTTTTTCTTTTCTTTTTTTTTGTAAATGTATTTAACTTGTGTGAGAGACTGAAAGGAATCTTCTGCTTTGAGTCCACTTAATGTAATACAGTTTTTACACATTTGGCTGATATGACCATCTTATTATCTTACCGTCGATTTTATTGTTATTCATACACTGGCTTGCTTTCTTTTAATGCAGGAATTTAGAGTAGAGCATGCTGTGTTTGCTGAGGTTCGTTCCTTTTTGTGCAGTGTGACCCAGTAAGGGCAGCCTTGAGTAACCGACTCGAGGCTACACCGTAATTTATGCTTTAATTGATTTCTTTTTAAATTTTCAGGGTGCCAGCTAAATGGTGTCACTGATGTGGGGTGGTTATTAAGAACAGTAGCGTTACATAGCTCCTGGTGGATAAAAGGCACGCAAATAAAATAATAATAATAAAATCAAAATAAAAGAAAGATGGAAACACTTTGTAGAGAGAAAAAATAGGCCCACGATAAGCACTTCGATGTAAATTGGCTTACATCTGAGCTCTGTTTTCTGTGTTTTTTAGGACTTGCACCCACAAAGGGGAACTTGGGATGAAAAGATCAGGTTTATCCGTTGGTTTATCACATAAAGGCATCGGTCCCACACACAAGCTAATGACCACATCCCGGGGAAATGCCCTCTACAATACAGCCTAAAATCCAGGCTTGAGTGGTAGCTTGTCCTCCAGGAGTAGCATTCTGCTGCCGCTGCTGCTGCTGCTGCTGTTGTTTATGGCGAGATCTCAGATAGTTGCGGGGGGGGGGGGGGGGGGGGGGGGGGGTAGTGTTGTGTCGCTACGTTTTGCATTAATGTCAGACTGCTTGTTGTCACAGAGAGCGGAAGAGAGCGTGAGTAAGTAAAAGGGAGAGAGAGAGCAAGAGAGAGAGAGTAGTGTCACTTAACGGACCGCTGGTGCTCTGACACTCAGTGTGCCGCTCTCCTTACTTATAAAGACTCTCAGACATAGGTTGGCTATTTGTAATCAAGCCAATCACCAACCTCTCCCATTCTCTACTCTAAGCCTATTGAAGCAAAGCGGGTCACAATTTGGGGGAAAGGGGTGTACCCGTGCCTTCGGAGTCTTAATTGTGTCAGATAAGGCGCTTTTAGACACTTTTGGGGAATGTCCAGTGCGCACGGAGGCGACACGCTTTCATAGTCTGCTCACCTCTCACGTTTGTGCTGTTTTGTTTTTTGTGCACTCCACAGCCAAGGATTACATCCTGCCCGGGCACCTTCTGAAGGGCCAAGGACGCAAAAGACAGGGTTGGAGTGGCTGATTCTTCGTCCGCCTTGCGCTCTGGCTTCTTTTGGAGAGGATATGGCAAGGTCGGCACTGGAGAGTGGAGAGCAGACGGCGCAGGCGAGAGGAAACCGGAGCTGAATGACAGGATGCCAGCGACCTGAGCCCGCACTCAGATCACTCCTAACTTCGTTAAGAGACACTTCAGCTTTATTTGTTGGACAGAGTGGAGAGAAGAATACTTTCCCTTGAGGAAAAAAACATCTTCTGGAGGAGTTTATTTTCAGAGGATTTTTGTTTTTGTTTTTTATATCTATATACACGTAATTTTATTTTTTTTTCCTGGTGATAAAACAAGGATGCATTGTGGATTAGTCTTTATCCTGTTTATGGGAATCCTCTCGGTGGCCAAGGCTTTCAAAAACGGTAAGTGTGACATCTGATCTCTCTATAAATACAGATTTTATGTACACTGCAAAGCTACTAATCCCGGTGTTTTTTCTAAAGATTAGCCCTCGCTGATCTCCGGGCAAACTCACAAGGCGCTCACCTGCTCATTCTACCAACGCCTAAAGAAAACCCCTCTGATATTATTTCCACACAGACTTAGTAAAGTGACTTCACTGACACTTATCTGTAGCCTTCGTTAAAACCGTTTTTACTGCTATATGATTTCACTTGTATTTATGGGATCTCTTTGATATTCCTGTTGTCCAGCGCGTTAGGGTTGTTACCTTGTTTCCGTTCAAATATTTTCTACCAAATTCCATTAAAATACTCCTGAATACTTGCTTTCTTTGCAGATATTTTTTAAAAGACTTAATTCCAACAATTAAGCAGTTTTTAAACCAATTCAACTACTTTTTTTAGGGCACCCGGGTTCTTGTGCTCCTGGTAAAGAATTTCTAAGTCAGGATGAAGTTCAAAAAGTCAGCCCAAACGCTCGGCTTGCACAACTTTCCCGGTTTCTATTCTCGGAGGTTCTGTTTCACTTCAGCTTTTATTTTCCGCTGTGAAAGACTTCGGAGGGGGAATGCGTTAGGAAAGCACACATGAGCTTTTATAACACAGAAATAAAAGCAAAAGGAACTTTGTTTTTTAACGAGGGGGTACTTTTATATGCAAGATTAAAGGAGAATGACTGCAAATAATAAAAATAAATAAACAGTAAATAATAAAAGGGCGTCTTCTTGTTCGGTCCTTTGTGTTATATGGATCAGTCAGCAAAGGCTTATCATTTTCCCCTCGTAATGTGTGGCAGTGTAATTTAAGCGTGTGCATGTCACAGCATGAAATTAACGACTAAGTGAATTTCACTCGCTCGTTACTGATAATTTTCCATCACTGCATTATTCTGCTGTTGACTAACCCTCACTGCAGAGTCGCAATCTGGTAAAAGATGATTATTTTTTCCACTCTACAGATAGATAAGCATGTTTGAAACATCTCGCAGAGCAGCGGTCTGGTTTTGTGGAACAACATTTTCGCTCCACGCTTACACCAAAACGTTATTTATAAGAAGAAGATGATTTGTCTACAGTGTGTTGTGTGTGAAAGAAATGGTCTTGTAAAGCTCGCTGTAGTAGTCCAAACTATTGTGTCTCTCTGAGCTGCCAGTGATGTATCACTCTCGTTTGTTTCCGTATCCTTTAAGAACTTTTCTCTTTTATTTTCTCTCCCCTCCCCGCTCCAGATAAATGTGGAGGCAACATCAGAATCTCAACCGCCAACTACCTCACTTCGCCCGGATACCCCACGTCTTATCCCCCTTCTCAGAGATGCGTGTGGGTGATCTCGGCGCCTGGTCCTCACCAGCGGATCCTCATCAACTTCAATCCGCATTTTGATCTGGAGGACAGGGAGTGCAAGTACGTGCACCGCGCTTCTTCTCTATGAAAAACACATGTGCAAATACAAACGCTCGTTCATTCAGGCAGATTTTGTCCCCGGGGGCCCCAATTTGATCGAAAGATAGGGAATTAAAAAAAAAAAAAAACAGTGAGACCTCTGCCAAAAACAGTAAATGTGTGCTTTCATTCTGTTGGCGGTGGAAGAAGCACCTACAGATTTATGTTTATTTATATTTGATGTACAGGCACTGTTACAGTGCTGTCTATAACGCCAGTCTGAATCCCACTCCTCCTCTCCCCTCATGTCTATTGCTCATGAAACTGCGCCATCTAGTGTCGGAGGTGGGTTCAGTGAAAACTGTGTTATTGTAATCCAGGTCTGGCACTACATAGGGGAGTAGGAATGTCTCGCTCCTGCCATTTGGTTTTGGAATGTCCTTGATTTTCATCTTTGTGGAGTGAAGTCACCAGCATTTAATACTGATTTGAACTGCTGTGTTTCTGCAGAAGACAGAGCGAGGGGAAGGGGGAAGTGGAGGGGATTGAAGAGGCCAAAACCTCAGCAGAGGCATTTAATTGCGGCTACTTTCTGCACTGCATGAAAAAAAGAATGTCTATTAAAAGTGTCTGAGCAGTAAACCAGTGACTCGAAATCCAATTACTTTCTAAACAAAGAAAGAAAAAGAAGCGATTGCATTAAAAACAGCTTGTTTTAATTAGACAACCACTTTAATAAAGTCAGAACAAAGTGAAATTATCTGGCTGACATGGGATTTTTTAAAATTTACTTTCACTAGTGCCCCTCCACCTCACCCCAAACTTACTGAAAACACTCTTTTAAGGTGGCGCTCTCAGCGACGGTTACTTACCGATCCTTATTTGACCTGTAAGCTGTGAGCTGTTGCATCCAGCAAAAAGGCTAAGCTGTTTTCAGATAGATAGTTTAAGCCGATGAAACCAGAGACAGACAGTAATGTGATGAGCCAGTGTCAGTGTGGGTGCCCTGAGGTGAGCCTTGCCTGGGCAGACTGCCTCAGTCTGATTGTGTGTGATGTGGTGTTTTGTGTGTATGTGTGTGTGTGTGTGCACGTGTGTCGGTGCCTCTGCCCTGTCTCTGTCTCAGCTGTTTGTTTACGCTGCAGGGCTCCAGAGAGTAGAGGGCTTTGCTGGATCCTGTTACTGTATCTGCGCTCCACCCAAAACCTGGACCCTACACTTTCTTTTGTGCTCCTTGAATTGGCCCCAGTGTATACGCTTACAGGCTTCTTTTATTTATTTATTTATTTTAATCCCAGATTTAAATCCCACTTTAGCCTTTCTTTACTGCTGACAGGGGTTTAGTGCAGATGCTGGTGTCCTTTGGAGTGTGGGTGCTCCTTTGACACTTCTTTTGGGTTCGATTTCAGCACCAGGGAGGCCATTAAGCTGTCTGAGGTCCTTAGTTAGAAACTGAGAGTGAGGAAGGGACTGGAGTAGGAGTAGGGGCAGCAGTGACAATGCTTATGTTAATCAAATTAGTCAGGAATGAATTTCCTGTGTCTAAACACATGCAGCAAGGAGAATAGAGTTGCTGTGGGAGCAAGGAAGGTTTTTTTTTTTGAAAGGAGGGAGGACATTGAGCTTAGTGAGCCACTGATGTGTCATTTGCAAATTAGCACTGCTCTTTCATTTAGCAGCCACAAATTTGGTGGTTTCCAGTTAACCGGTCGCTCATACATTTGTCAGCAAATGAATGTTGTGCAGTGGGTGTCAGGAGCGCCTCGTTGCTGCTTCTGATTTTCTTTTGCTTCTCATTACGTTTGAAGAAGACTCAGTCTGCAGTGGTTAGGAGGCTATAACCTGCTTGTCCTGAGGAGAAAGAAAAAATTAACAGATGACTTGAGTCATTCTCTGATTCATGTGGGCCTCACAGAGATTGCACCTGAAAATGGGGTCAGCCTAACCCACAGCTTTTTTCCTATTTTTAACCCGGTGTGCCGTTTCATTTTTAATGCTGTTAATGGAGTGGTTTTCATGGGACTTTGCTTCTACTTCGTAACATATTCTACACAGACACACACACACACACACACACACACTCCACTCCACCCTCCTTAATTTCAAAACTATGGCACTGTGCAACGTGAAGGCTGATTGCTGGCCTAATAGCTGACATGGCAATGTCCATGGGTAACTTGATTATAAGTGAGGGAACATAAGTGACTCATGTATCTGCAGACAGTAGTTGGGTTGGGTGCGATTTGTGTTGAACCATCAGAGCCCCTCTTGGAGCCCCACTCACCAAGTCAACCCTTTACATAATGGAAACTGATGAGAGCCCAGAATGGCTTCCTTATCTGATGGACCTGCAGAGTGGGTGGAGGTGGAGGCGGTGGGGTTACAATGCATGCTTCAGTGCACTGCCTTGCAATCTAATTAGTGGGCAAATGGAACACACATGCACCACATGTTCTCCAACATGGGTCTTATCAGCAAACTAAACAAGAAGCACTCAAAGTGGTGCTCCTGGAAAAGAAAAGAAAAACAGCCTTCCCTGTGAGTGGAGCCTGGCTGCCGTGCTGCTGCTGCTGTTGTTGCACGTGCTCGCTCCCCTTGACAGGTTTGTTTGGGGAAGTGCAGGGGCCTGTATCCTGCGAGCTGGAGGAGGAAAACACTTCATCACGGAGATAAGGCGACTAAGTGAGCCCTGCGATTCTGAATGCAGAACGTGTTTACCTTTCACGCACCGTTGTAGACTTTCACAGAGTGGAGTTTTTCATGGGGGCGGGGGTTGGGGGGAGCTGGAGCTGCCCTCACTTGCCTCACGCAGCTAATGAAGTTTGAGGCAAAGGCGCAGCCCGCATCAAGGCAAATATTTGAAGTCAATTCGATCTGAAAGTCGTCGGAATGAGCGAGCTTAGCCGGAGTGAAAAGCTGGAGTAAACAGATATGCTTTCGCTCCGCGCACCTATTCTCTCTCTTTATTCACGGTTATCTGATAAGGCCTGTCAGGCTCATCTGGCTCCACTAGCTCTGTCGTGGGGAGGTATAAGTGGAGATGGATCTAAAGAAGCGATGGGAAGGTTTTATATTTGATTAACAGACTCGTGTCATCATCATCATCATTATTATTATTATTTTGTGAGATTCAAGTAAATCTGGTGAATGTTTCTAGTTTTAAACTCATCTAAACCAAGACCTAGAAATATTTCATCTGAAGCTGGAGGCTGTTCTTTCCACCTCCTCCTCTTCCTCCTCCTCCTACTTTCTTGCTGAGTCGAGGAGGGGAGCCAACTTTCTCGAGATATGATGTACTCCTGACAACATTATGAATCATTGATAGCATTGGATTTGCTGACCAAACCAAAAAAAAGCAAGAAAACAAACCCCCTCCAAAAAAGCTCTTCTGTCTTCAGCTCACTGAGAGCTCCCTTGCAGTTTGTAAGCTAGTCGAAGTTATGCTAGAACAGAGAGAGGGATAAAAACGAGAAGGAGACACAGCCTCCTCTTTCTTTGCCTTTCCCTGGTATTTTCCTGAGACCTTGCTGAAATTCCAACGTGCAGATTAGCATGAGGAGGGGTTCAGATGACACGTATTACAGGATGGTACTAAGCGGAGGAGATATTCAAGGAATGCCTTCTCGAGCAGCTCTTTGTGCGTGAGATCGAAAACATCCCACCTCAACACAAAGTTCAAAAGTCATCGAGCTCCCCCTCAAATCTTCAGGTGCCTGTAAGCTTGGAAAAGTTTCCTTTTTTAATTATAATTTTCTCCTTTTTCTGTCCTTATGCCCACCCCTGACAACACACACACACACACACACACACACACACACACACAGAGCTGCTTGGCCTGCTGGGAAGACAAACATTCTCTGTTATGTCCCTTTTATAATAGGCATCCTACCCCTTGTGGCATGGAGACCAAGTCAGAGCTCCAGAGGTGACAGGAACTTGGGGAAGTGGGGGGTGGGGGTATTAACTGACCCTGTAACCATGGCTCTTTCTTTGTCATGTGGAATCCCACTAACTCCACTCAACATGGGCACAGTGTCCAACAAAGGTAACTGCCACCTGTTTCTAGGAAGTGAGAGTGGAGGACAGAAGGGGATTTAGGGACAAGATCCTCTTGGCCACTTTCCCTAATTCCCTTGTTACCATTCCAGCCTTAATAGCACACAGCAGCTACAGTATAAAGACCAGCAGAGCTTCACGGCTGGTGGTGGTGGGGGACAAGGGCTCCTCCCTTAATCTTAGCTGCTGCTTGCTTGTTTTGATTACCCACCTCACAATCACTCTGTAACTTATCTTGCAGCTGCAGGCGAGGCGCAAAAAATGGATGTGGCATATGCCAAGGCACAAGCCTGCACAGAGGGCCACTACATGAGAGGAATGCTTCTATTTTCTATACAAGTTGTACTATGATTTCCTCATTAAAAAACAAACAAACATAACATTTACTAGATTCGTACTTAATTCTGATGCTCACATGAAAATGGATGGAAAAAATACAAAGTTATCATAGCACGAAAAATCAAATCTTATGAGATCCAAAACACACATGCATTGCTTTTCCCCGCGTGGTCTCTGGAAGAGGGCTGCAACACCTTGAAACAACCAGCCCTTGTGTTGGTGCTTGAGTGTCGCAGTCCCTGAAGCTGTTCTGCTGTTTTTCCAGCATTGTTGCTTTCATTTTCCCCTGAGCACCAGTGTCTTTTGTGCAGGGAAAGACTTCAGTTAAGCAAATACAAAAAGTTAGTTAAAAAAAACAACAACAAAACGCTGCTCTGACACTACAGCTCATACGTGCAACAAGTGTTGCTTATTCTTCTCAAAACTGGCTGTGCAAGGTAACTGCAGGCAAAGGACCACAGGTGGACTGTTTGTTTAGTAGCCGTCAGAGGAAAATAATTAAAACGGGAAAAAAAAACAGGAATGCAACAGAAATGTTCTGTTGGCAGGTGGTGATGTGGTGGTGGCGGTGGTAACTCTGAAAGGAGGCGCTGTGATCCACAGTGCTGCCAGTTGGGTCTCTAAATTGACATGGATTATTAGAGATACTTACAGCCTGTTAGAGGGCATTTATTTCTGCTGTCACTCTGTTCTTTATGTGTGTTTTTTTTTAAGTGCATGTCACTGAAGCATCCATGCTGGGGTGGGGTGGGGGTAGGGGAGGTCAAATTGGCACCGTGAAATCGGCGCTGCAAAATGGAGTGCGTAGGGCGACACCGCTTCTTTTAACTAGCGGCTTTGACAAAGGCAGCTCAAATTGTGCACCTGATATTCTCTGCAGCAACAGACTCCTACAGCTCATAACAATGGAAATCAAATCAGAGGCGAAATTACATTGAAACACTGCGCCTTAGGAAAAAAAAAAAAAAGCTTGTCAGCAGCATCTCAAAGAGCAGGCAATCCACTTTGAATGTGTCTTGTTTGGACTTCACTGTAATTATACGGAGCCTTATTTTGCCAGCAAGGATTCAAAAAAAGAACTTCCCCAGACGAGTGTTCTCGGTGCAAAAAACGCAACTCTTAATGAGGCAGGTGAGCCTTTAAAGCAAAAAGCAAATGAAAGCCGCAGTTAATTAACAGGAGGGCAGAGCAGAACAGACAGCAGACAGAGATGTTGCATCAGAAAACCACTGACCTTCACTCTCATTACTCTCTTTCTTCCCCTTGTTCATCTCTCTTAAACATGGAGGGCTTACTCCCCAGCTAATGAGCGGGATTAAAGTAGGTCTGGGCACATGTGTGCTCGCACATGTATGCGTGTGCGAGCGAGTGAGAGTGACCGTGGGGTTCAGGGTCTTTTTTTTCATCCACCGGTGAAGTGTTTCACCTTGGCAGCAGCTTGGAAGGGCAGTCTGATTGAAAAGCTTTCTGGCCGTGGCATCTGCCATCCTCCCTGCTGCTCTGTCACCACGTTGATTCATGCACAACAACCTAACCACAACCGGGAGGTGAGCCACTCTGCCTCACAGCAGGAGGCAGGTCCACTTCACGGCAGAGGAGAAGGGGAGAAAGGAGGGATGAGGGAAGGAGGGAGGGAAGGGAAAGAGGGGGGGGGGGAAGGGAGACGACAAGCTCCGGGCTCATGAACAAACCTCCAGATTTCAAGTCAGCAGTCACATATCTGTGACAGCACAAAAGCATCAGCGTCTCACATGTCTGCCCGTTTTGTTTGTCATCTCAGTGTGGGAGTGAGCTCCTTGTGTTTGCCAGGGTCTACTATCCCTAAGCTGCTCCTGGCACACTGCTCAGCTCTTTCTTTCTTCTTTCCAACCCAGTACAAGCTTCCCCTATATGGAAGTTTCTTGTGGAGTGGAGCTGCGGCCCACACAGCTTAGATATGTCAGCCTTATGCTTTTTTTTCAACCTCTTTATCCAAAACAGATTGTAAGAAAAAAAGGGAGCCGAATAGAGCGACTCCTGATTACAGGAGAACATTTGGTAATCTCGGCTCTCTACATCTATTAACTGTAAGAAAATGTAAGAAAAAGAGGAGAAAAGGAAGGAGAGGAGGCCCTTTAGTTGAATAGACGAGGGACTTCTAGACGCTTTAATGCTGCGTGGCCGGGCTTGTCAGACACGTTTCACTCAGTGGTCTAACCTTGAAAGGGGGCCCGTGATTTTGATTGATGTGGCCTGCTCAGCTTGTTTGTTGTCCTAACGCCACGGTGCGTACAGATCCACAAGGAGCAGCAGGTGGGAGGGGGTGGTCTCGGCGACCACAGGGCTCTCTATTCAGACAATCAAGCCAAAGTCTCCAGAGGGGGTTCTCTTAAGGTAAAGTTTGTTTGCAGTGGGTGAGAGGGTAGGTAGGTAGGTAGGTAGGAAATAGGAAGCCAAGGGCCCCCAGATAGATCCCTGGGGTCATTTTCGGTCACTGTGTTTGCGCCACAGTGGGTTGTTGGCTCTCTGGTGGTTCTTCACCACTCAACTCAGCGTGATTCGGCGAGGGCAGCAAGCAGACAGTGATTGATGGGGCGGTACCCCACTGCTCCCTGATTGAGTTAGAGCCACTCACAATCCCTCGCTTTGTTTGCTCTTTGCTTGATCTCCCCTCACTAAATTGGCAAGAGTAGTTGTGGTCTTTCTTTCTTTTTTTTATTATGACCACTATTACATTTTTTTCCTCACAAGTGTATTTCTTTTGTTAGCTGGTGGTAATTGTAAAAACGGCCTTTATATCTGGCCTAGCAGCAATCATTTGTGGTGTTATCTCAGTAGGGTAGCACTATAAGTAATATAAGTAGCTGGGGTGTCTGGCGCCAGCATGACCCTCGCTCATGAGGGGATAACCAACCAGGAGGCCCCTCTCTTATACGTATGTCTATCACCCGCAGGCTTTACCAGAAAGCAGGGGGAAATAATGCAGCTAATCCAGCTCGACGGTAACGTTCAATTGTCAGGCAAGTAAATGGAGGACTCACCTTGCCCTCCAAATGTTGGCAGAAGCTGGCCGGTCATCAGCACTTAAATCAGCTCTGCAATGCCAAGAATTCAGCCTCTCTGCCCATCGCCACGTAAGAGATGCACTGCTTGGCGTGTGGCCCTCACAGCACGGCCCGGTTGGCTTTCAGAGTGCTGCATCGTTGGAAAATCTGACTTCTTTGCACAATCTGGGAACAATGCAGTTGTCAAAGTGAAATAAAGTACGAGGATTTAAACATTAGCTTTTCCATCCAAGGGCTGGTTTACATTGAAAGGAAACTGCCCCGAATCTGGCATCGCCTGATCTCCTCACTGTGCAAACATATGTCCCAACCGTAGAAACACTTCCCTCATTTATTTTCTTCCTCTTCTCACTTCCTTCCTCTTCCTGTTAACATTCAGAAATTCAGGTTGTGCTGTCTCGAGTCTGAGGTCAGGTGTAGTTTGTTCTTTTTTAAATCGGTCGCTCATACCGAAGAGGACACAGTCCCAGTCCTCCACGGGGGAGGGGGAATGTTCACATGTTCACAGTTCTGTCCTGCTCCCAGCCAAGTGACTAGATGTCCAGCCAGATGACCGGGTCATGAAGTACCCTGCCCAGACTGCTCTCTGACCCACTCCAGGGAGGACAGAGAATGGGAAGAGGAGGGAGATTGTCAGTGGGGATGGATGGGCTATTTAATTGAATAATTCCCGGTGCAGTTATTATTACCATTGCCCTCAAGCATCCTAAGCATTGCTGAGCCATGTGTAAGAACTCACGCCACTGACCTTTTTACTGGATTCGTGCTGGCACCTGTATCAGCTGTTTGCATGCTTTGCTTTTCTCTTTTCTGGCTTGTCCTCCACTCCCTCTATCACCAACTGAACTTCTCTATCTCCCCTCAGCTGTTTCCTCTTAACACAACCAACACCTTCACCCCACCCACGCCGCACTCTTTCTCCCCTTCCTGTCCATTGTGGAGAGGCAAGAGAGTTTTGAACAGCACCCGAAGGCTTTACCTCTAGCTGACCTCAAACTCAGCTCCCCTCCTCCCTTCCTTTCCTCCTTTTTTTAACTCTCCTTGTCAGGTTCCTCCTGCCTCTTCTTTGAAAGCAGCATGCTCATTACTCGACAGGGAGCGCTGCTATAAGCAGATAGATGATTACCTCTGTAGATGCTGCTGGATGTTGGTTCTGCTTCTGTTTTTTTCTTGTCAGGCCATAAAAGCTGAAGCAAAGAAGAGCTCACATAGCTGATTTTTGTCCTATGTGAAGTTCAGTGGGTCACTAGCACAAAGTTGTTTACAATTATCTCCTTCTTTTTTTGAATGCTCTTCTTTTCACATGGTTCCAGCAAGCCTGACCCCAATCATGTACTGTACATCCTACACATCCAGTCATGAACAGGATATCTAGTAATACTTTGTCCTCTAACAAGCACCCTAACCCATACCCCAAACCACACACACACACACACACACACACACACACACACACACACACACACACACACACACACACACAAACACACACACATGCACACACCCTTTTGCGACATGAATAAACAGGATATTGTTCTTTGACCCTTCGGATCAGTGTCATGGTTATAGTCTCTCCTGCATTGTGCAAACACCAGTGTCAGTCATTAGAAAGTCATATTCTGAGTAGCGGTGTACCACCATACCACGTACCACTCTCAAAAGGTATGTTTTTAATTCAAAGTGTTTGTCCATAACTGTACTTAGTTAGCTACAAGCACAATGACACAAGATAAGAAACAAATGATCGCAAGGGTGTAGTCATTTTTAGCATTGTTAGATCAGACGGAATCGGGCATTTTTCATTGTGTCTGCATGAAATTTTTCAACACAAGCAGAGGCGTACAGTCTTGGGATTTTCCAAGCATGCTTACAACAATGAAGTGTTTTGCATATTGAAACATTCATATGCAATAAACGGCATGTTTCCGTGTTTCAAGCGCATTGTGCTCTTAAATTAAATTGTGTTTAGAGATGATTCGAATACCCACACTTGAACAACATATTTGACCCCTGCTTATAGCCATATAAAGAGATGAAATGTTAAACCAGCATATATCCTGTCAGCTGAGGGTTATGGATTTTCGAGTCTTCATTACAGGTTCAAATAAAGGGCCCATTTGCTCCCTCCTTCCCAGCAGGGTGCACGTGTACTTATGTCACCGAGGTGCTCCGTGGGGTAGAGCAGGAGACAAGAAGAAGGGCAGGGATAGCACACTTAAAAAAAGACAGTATCCAAGTCGGCCCTGCTGTGCCACATCACCCCTTTCTCCCGATGCCCTGTTATTTTTACCCATGACTTCTCATTGTTGTAACAGCGGCGTATCATCTGAGCCGTGCCACAGACCCCTGTGGAGGACTCTCTCCTCGCTCACCTCTGCCTGCCCCTCTCTCATGTGTAATCAGAGATCCTCTCAAATGTCAAGGTGGGACAAATGGGAGTCATTCCCTCCTGTAATGGCCCCAGAAATGGACTGGAGTGCTCCTCTCCCCTCTCTCACTCGGTCTTTCTCTCTGCTATCTTTAAGAAATCACACACCTTTTTCATCCTTTGTATTTTTTTTTTTGGTTGCTCTCTTTTCATACTTAAAAAAAAAATGTTATACTAATTTCCTGCCGGCCTTTTTTGGTTCCTTTGTAAATGATATCACACAGTTTCTAACTGTGTTTTGTCCATGTTAAACCTTTTCAGGAGCCGGTGTATCGCTGACATAGTTCTTCATAATAGCTCCAAGTCAAGCTGACTACATAATAAGGCCGTAACAGATATAGCTACTTTACTTCCAAGAAATGTTTCAAGAAATTACCCCAAAGGCTTGGTCGCTTCATTTGGAAACGCATACATTCAGCGTGCGAACGCTCCGATCTGCACTCAGAAGCATGTATGCTGTATTTGCTGTATGCAAAACAGATTCATTTCCCAAGCATACTAAGTAGGGGGGGGGGGGGGGGTGTGCTAAATGTGTGTTCCCATTTTGCCATGGGCAGTTTTCTAATTGATTGTAGTTACTCATTCCCACAATATTCATTATAACAAAATGTGTACTATGAAAGGAAATATTGGCAGCACCGCTCACAGCATTATTGCATCCTGATAAAAAATGTAACATTTAAAAAAAGTTTCATTTTTATTGAGAATATTTGAAAATAGTTGAGTTATATGTGGGAAAAAGCCCAGCTCATTCTTATTTTAATACTTTACTTAAGGGAAAGTCATCAGGGTTTTGTTTTGTTTTTGCATTTCATCCACATTTTTCTTCTCATTGAGTTGTCTTGGAGCAGGACTTAACTTTCAGATGCATTAAAACCAAATCTTGTTGAGTGCATTACTTAAAAAGAACCACCTGTTTTACTTTTGGTTCAATAATACCTTAAAAGGCCTAAACCTCCAAATTAGCAGTATCACACTAGTACAAGGAACTACAAGGTAACTACTGACAGATAGTCAGTAGTTATGACCGTTTGGTCATGCTTCATTGCTCCAGTAAGGGAATAAAGTCCAAGTGTGTCCATGGAGAATTACTGGAAATATGCACAACTCTGTTTTGGCCTTGAAGGCACGTCAGTGGCTCATAGGAGCAGAAAGCGAATCAGCTGAACATACTTCCCCAGGGGTCAAAGTGCAGTGGGCCTCACTTGTGAGGTGAGCACAGGCAATTCAGACAGCCTGCTAACAGTGGGAGCTTTTGTGGTCAGTTTTATTTCCCCCACTTGTTTCTTGTCTCCTCCCATCATCCCTTAAGTTCACATTAGTGTGAGCCTGCTCTGTGCTAAGCGGGGAAGGAGCCCCCCCGGGGGCAGAAATCTCCCTCCTGTCAGTCTGGGTGCTCATATTTCTGAATAAGGGATTATTGTGCTTGTTGCAGAAGGGGTGGGGAGGTGGGGGTGTGCAATAATTGAGTCTAAACAGCCAAATTCATTAATTTGATTGTTGGCGATGGCAGATCTCTCGACAGTGTAATTAGGAGAGCTAATGGATGGAAGCATGCTAAATCCATCAATGCTAATGATAATTGCAGTTTAGGAAAGCGAATATGCTTACGAACGTGTGGCCAGGGCCGCTGCAAAATCCGAAACAGCTACAGCGTCTAAAAATACGTCTAACCGTGTGGGGGTGACACCCAGAGAGGCCCATTGATGGTTGCAGCTGGGCCATCTGGGTGGGGAATATCCAACTTTTCATCCATCTTTTTTATCTCCATCCATCTATACAGAAGCATGGTTGGCGAGTTAACCAATCATGCCCTCCGCCCCTCGCAAGTGAGAACCACTTCTGAAGCCGTCGGCCCTGATTGGCTGGTGGTTTATTCCACTGGGTGTGCTGGCATGCTCCAAGAACCTAAACTCGTGCAATAATTTTCTGTGGTTTGAGAAGTTAAGATTAGCTTAAAACAACCCCGTGGTTTTTTATTTTTTTCCTGTTTAAATAATTAGATATCTCCCTCCAATCGAAATCTTGAAGTCAGAAAGTTCATTAAGGTTAATGTTTTGAGCTGCGAACATTAAGACGTAAGCTTCATTTACGGCCTCATTTTTTCTTCCTTACTTCCTTACAAGCTGACACAAGGGTCATTAAAGCTGGACTGGTGCCCAAGGAAAAATGGAACCTGTTATTCTAGGCTTAGGTTAATGAATGTCACATGCAATGGGGATGCAGTGAGGGATGGAAAGTGGAGAACGACAGATCATTTTATTTGAGCGAGGCATGTCCCGCCCCCAGGCTCGGAAAAAGTAACTCAGAGATCAACTGATCTTTGCCCTCCCCCGCTCACTTATTCAAACCTTAACAATGTTTTACCAAAACCCCAAGTGGCAGTTTGTTCGACAAGTCTCATTAATACATTGAGTCCCTGGGCCTGGAATTTTCTGACAGCCTACAACAAGGTCCGTTTTCCTGTTAAGTCTCCCCGGGTCCTGCAGAGCCGTCCCAGGTCTGCTTTTTAGCCAGTTCCACTTATGTTCCCCAGAGCTGTTTTTACATGTTATAGGTGACATGTTTTCATGTCAGCTTGCAGACAGAGAAATGCTTGAGAAAGGAGGTCAGGCATTTGTTCTTTATGCAGTTGAAGCAAGGGGCGATAGCAAAGAAAGAGCTCTTGTTCTGAGGGGGGGTTCCCGCAGCAAGCATGAGCTTATAAATGGTCTGATTAAGAAATCTAACCAATTGTGTGAGCCTTATACAGTCTGTCATAGTGTTATTGCATTGCCTTAGATTGCATTGCTTTTGTAGAACCATATCAAGCAGACATTTATAGAGGGAGGACAGATTATTTCCATGGGAAAGCTTCAGGCAATATAACTGTTATATTGTTAGGCCGGTGGTTTGTCGCCTTCTCTTTAGCTTTGTGAGGAGGGCTAATGTTCTCGTTTGACACTAGCGGATTGCTTTCTCTCTGTGCCTGAAGAAAGAAGGCAGGCTAATATATTTGAGTCGGTGAAGCGAAGGTCGTTGAGAATTACATTGCCCCCCTACCACCACCACCTCCGCACCCACCCACCGCTTCTTTCCCTCTCTTTTTTCCTTTAATTTCCCCACTGGATTGGCAAACCGTTTTCACTATTAGCACTGTGGTAGGCAGCTAACTGTGTGTGTGTGTAATTATCTGTGTGTGTTGTGGTGTGCTAGCAGGCCCACCCAGGCCCAAAGCAGACTAGACAGATAAATAGGTGCACAGCTCAACTAGATTGCATTGTCATGGGGAATAACAACAAGAGCAGCAGTGATGCAGCATAAAAGGTCATCGCAAAGGCTCCTGGGAGGAGGAATCTGGGTTTAGCTCGACAGGTCAGTGGGACGCAGACAAGCGGCAAACCCCCCAAAACTATGGGGAAGTTTATAAGTAGGCCATGTTCATGTGCTGCCTTTAATATCTAAAATCAAAGTTGTTAACTGTCCTCTGTCCCCCCCTCAGGATTCTTAGCCCCTAGAGGTGAGCACCCACAGGTGTTTAGAGTAGCAGATTAGAGCTGCATTTAACACAGCTGGCAACAGGAGTGACTTCTGAAGGCGTCAAAGTGCTCGGCCAAGCGTTTCCCGTAATGTCTTCCAGATGATAAGGGCCCGGATGGATTCTCTGTTAGAGAAGCGGAGCATGTAGGACCCGGTGGCGCAGAACCGCTGGAGTTCTGGCTGATGCACCAGTCATTTAGGAACAAATAGAGACATTTTGGAGTAGGAGGTCTCCTCTCGCGTTCTCTTCCACAGCGAGGACCCCCCGGGGCGTGTTCTCTCTTCCATCTGCAGTCTCGCTCCCGCTGCGCCGTCTTCACGAGGGCCATCCAAGCTGATGATGATGATGTGCCAGGGTGGAAATGCAGTAAACAGCTTTTCTCGGTGTGATCGGAATCAAAATAGAAGTCCAAAACAAGCTTTTTCCTCTCTTTGCTTGGAGGGGTGAGAAGGCAGTCTGTGAGGGCTGATGAGATGAAAACATTAGTTAGTTAGTTGTCTAGCTTCTTTTCACACGCCTAATGCTGAGCTTGCACACGTGTGTGTGTGTGTGTGTGTGTGTGTGTGTGTGTGTGTGTGTGTGTGTGTGTGTGTGTGTGTGTGTGTGTATGCGTGTGCATGCATGCATGCATGCAAACACAGAAACTCAATCAGTTGCAGAAAATCGGCTGTACTGCAGCTTGCTCTTCTTTCGTTCTTCATCGCAGTGATGCATCTCTGCATCAATTTTTTAGGCATCTGGCAATGCTCAGCTTTTGGCAGTTGTGGGGGAGGGAGGTGGGGGGGGATAGCTGCAGAGACAGAGGCTCTGAGGTGAATTATAAGTCTGCTGATAGAACAGAGCAGGGCCATGGGAAGATTGATGTTCTCTTTTGTGAGCTGGGAACCAAGAGGAGAGGACAGGAGAGTAGAGGAGAGAAGAAATTGATTGTGTGTAGACTCGAAACAAAGTGGGAAGAAATCTTATTGTTGCAGCTTTCTGTCAAGAGTTAAACTCAAATGAAGAAAATGCCTATGCCAGTAAGACTTTTGAAAATAAACTCTGTTTTCTCAGGTGACTCAATCAGTTTAGAATCTATTCAGTTTTATTCATATAGTGCCAAATCAGTCACCTCAAGGTGCTTTATTTTGTAAGGCAAAGACAACAGTACAGAGAAAACCCCATCAATCAGTTGACCCCTTACAAGCAAGCACTTGGTGACAATGGGAAGGAAAAACTCCCTTTAACAGGAAGCAACGTTCAGCAGAACCACGCTAAGGGAGGGGCAGCCATGTGCCAACCTCTCTGGACCACACCCATCCTCAGAAATATTATAGAGCCACAGGGTGTTATAAATACAATACATATTAAAAATACATGAAGTGAACCCAATCTTTTCAGTCAGATTTTGATGGCAGTTGTAATGCAGTGACGTCGCCTGTGTGTGGGGTCATTCTGAAAAAAGATTTCGAGTGTAAACATCTGGCTATCCAAGGCTGTTGGCAGGCAGACAGCTGCTTTCTTGGTATCAAACCTTTAACCTGACACGCTAAAGACTTAAAGCAGCGGTCCCCAACCCCCGGGCCACGGACCGGTACCGGTCCGTGAGTCATTTGGTGCCGGGCCGCGAGAGTGAGACTCGGGTGTGAAATGTATGGTTTTCAGGGTTTTTATCAGTTTTTAGCGTTATTTTGTTATCATTTTTTTTTCGTTAACTCGGTTTTCCTGGGTCTTTTCACGTTTGTTTTGAATAGATCTTCTTTTTTTTCTGTACCGGTACTAGCTTTATTTTGTTGTATTTATCCGCGACACCTGGTCCGTGAAAATATTGTCGGGCACAAACCGGTCCGTGGCGCAAAAAGGTTGAGGACCGCTGATTTAAAGGAAAGAAGAAGAACAAGGCTCAGTGTGTCTTGACAGCTCCATATCACCCCAGATCACCCCATCTGAGCCGAAAGACAAGTGAAGCCATCCATCCACCGCGCTGCCTCAGGAGACCTAATTTGTAGCGCTGACACTTCTGTCCAGCTCCACAGTTAGTTACCCTCTGTCCTCGCCTCTCACATGCCAGTCCCTCTTGCTCGCCTTAATGTTTTGCATATGAAAACCCGGCGGGCACTCCCCTTCCCACTTAATCCCAAACCACCGCTGGTAATTCAATTCCTGTTTTACAAAAACATTTTTAAAAATTTGAGGCAGGTGAAGTAAACCATTTAGCAGAAAAAGGTGTCAAAGGGTACATGTTGATACATGTGAGGTCTCACCTGAGGGATTTGGTCCACCCTCGCCATCATTCAAAGTGTAAATCGCCTTTTTGTGTAAAATCCCACGCATTAAGGGAGTTTGGAATCACTAAGGAGCCCCGGTGTTTTGACAGTAATTTGGGAATCAAGGAAAACTATGAAAAGAGTTCCTGCTCGCCAGAAGGCACATATTTTCTTCTAAGAAGACAGACAGAGCATGTGCACGACTGATTGTGACCACACACTCGCTGCGCCTTGCACACACATATATCAATTTTTTTGTTTTATTTTAAATGTACTATGTGTGAATTATATTTTATTCGTCTGGTTCCTGATTAAGATGGAGGAACTGTGCCACAGGCCCTTGTGGTTTGGGTATGGATATCCACAGTAAGTGGCCTGGAGAGCGGAAAACTTGGCAGGATATTCGTGTTCTGGGCAATTAGGAATGTTGGAAACCTGAACTGAAATCTGCTTTTGGAGGAGCACTCAATCTGTCACTCACAGTCAAAACACAGCACGGAAAACTCATCCCTGCACATCGTTCAAACTTGCACACACACACACACACACACACACACACACACACACACACACACACACACACAAACACATATATGCAGGCACTAGAGTGAAAACCGCAACTCAAATGCTTTTAATGTACACCTTTAACAAGTGCCTGAAAATACTCGCACCCACAGATAACCAGGGGCTAGTTAGACCACCCCCGATTGCCAAGCACTCTGATTTCTCCTCTACCAACTTAAGTTTCACATGCTAGAATCTGTGTGTGTGTGTGTGTGTGTGTGTGTGTGTGTGTGTGTGTGTGTGTGTGTGTGTGTGTGTGTGTGTGTGTCCTATTTCAAAGCTGTTTTCCTCTTCGACTCCTAAACTCTGCGCTGACTCAATTAAGTGGCTGCTCCCTTCAATAGCCGTGGGTCTGAAATTCCATTTGAATGTGATGTTCAAGTGTGTGTACATGTGTGTGTCTCTCTGAGTGTGTGTGTTTTAATAGCTTTAGCACCTGCTCGTTCTATACACCAATCTAAGCCAAAGGCCAAAATATAATTACGTTGGAGTCCCGTTTTATTCTGTTATAGAACAGGCTCACTGTGGCTGTTATCCTGTGGTTAAACAGCAGATAGACAACTGTTCAGCTCAAGTTCACCAGTTAAAGCAGTTACATAAATCTGACCCCGGTGCTGCTGGGAGCAGAAAAACCTCTGCAGTGTGTGCGCGCGTTTGTGTGTGTGTGTGTGCTCATTGAACACCGATATAATGAAAGCAAACTCTGCCCACCTGTTCTCCGAGTTTTAACCTGAGACCTCATTAGCACACAGTGTGTTATTTCCACTACATAACCTGCACAGTATGTTGTGTTGCTCTGTGGTCCTCTGAGAATGTGTGCACATGCACATAATAGCAGTAATAGTCTGATTTTCAACCTTATTACCTAAACACTAGACTCAAAAAAGAATATGATTCATATACAACATTGTGGGACTGACACTCCCGCCCTTGTGTCCTCTCTGTTCAGATATGACTATGTGGAGGTACGAGATGGCACCGATGAGAGCGGTCAGTTGGTGGGGAAGTACTGTGGAAAGATTGCCCCTTCTCCAGTCGTCTCTTCTGGAAACCAGCTTTTCATCAAATTTGTGTCCGACTACGAGACCCACGGAGCAGGCTTCTCTATCCGATACGAGATCTTCAAGACAGGTAGGTGACAGTTATCTTTTGCACAATAGCAATATTTTTCACATTCATCCATCCGCTTATCCTTTTCAGGGTCGCAGGGGGCGCTGGAGCCTATCCCAGCTGTCATAGGGCGAAAGGCGGGGTACACCCTGGACAGGTCGCCAGTCTGTCGCAGGGCTAACACATAGGGACAGACAACCATTCACACTCACATTCACACCTAGTGGCAATTTGGATTATCCAATTAACCTATCCCCACAAGCTGCATGTCTTTGGACGGTGGGAGGAAGCCGGAGTACCCGGAGAGAACCCACGCAAACACGGGGAGAACATGCAAACTCCACACAGAAAGACCCCGGCCTGATGGTGGAATTGAACTCAGGACCTTCTTGCTGTGAGGCAACAGTGCTAACCACCGTGCCACCGTGCTGCCCTTTTCACATTCATGTTAAAAATATATTTATCTTGTATTCTACATTTAAAAATTGCTATCTTGCATATTTTACATCAGCAATATCAAATTGTGCATGCTGTTATTCAAGGATGGAGGAAATCATTTCTCCTTTGTTCTTTTTAACAAAAAGAAAAGGGGATGCTGCAGAGTAACAAACAGAAATGCAACTGACAAAACTTACCTCAAAGCAAATTTAGTAGCTCTTCTTGAACACAGACTGTATATTAAAGATTTACAGAGCTGCTGTGATGTCACCAGTTGTATTGTTTGCTTGTTTTTTGGAGCCAGAAGGGGCCATTTTTCAGTGAGTTATTATTACCAAATATTAGCTAGCTTAGTTAGCACCTTTCTGGGAATTTAACTCACTGAAATTCCTCTTGGACGATTTGTTAGTACAATAATGAAACCATAAGCAATATCACTTGTCACATAATTGCGCACAAAATTCTCCAAAAGACGATTAACAGCACAAAAACTGTCAAGGGGCCTCGTTCTGTGGCTTCAATTAGCTGAGGTAATACCTCACTAGACAGCTAGCAGTTATAACCACTGCTGTTATAACCACGGGATCGTGGCTCAAAGAGTTGGCAGTTCATCTTGTAACCGGAAGGTTGCCGGTTCGAGACCCGACTCGGACTGTCGCGGTCGTTGCGTCCTTGGGCAAGACACTTCACCTACCGACTACTGGTGATGGCTAGAGGGGCCGATGGCACGATATGGCAGCCTCGCTTCTGTCAGTCTGCCCCAGGGCAGCTGCGGCTACAACTGTAGCTTGCCTCCGCCAGTGTGTGAATGTGAGAGTGAATGAATAGTGGAATTGTACAGCGCTTTGAGGGCCCCGAAAAGCACAATATAAAAATGCAATCCATTATTATTATTACACCTGTCACTTGAACTGCAGATGTTCTCAATCATACAGTGCTTTAAGCCCTGAAACATTTTAAATGGATGGGTAAGAAAAAAAAACAACGTCCACCCTTGTTAATCATAAACTTTGCATTAGAGATCCAAAATGTTTTTTGGCTGTTGACATGCCTATTTCTTCTCTTACCTTTGAGATTTTATCACTGATGTATGAGGCTCGCTTTTTGAAGACAACCTCAAGTGGCCATTATTGGAACTGCAGTTTGAAGCACTTTTTGCATCAGCTGTGGTTCGCTAAACCATTGGAAACTTAGTTGCCCGGAATTCAAAGTTGTGTTTTCCTCCTTTTTCGAGCAAGCTTACTCTGTGATGATCTTTCTTTTGTTCTTATTTGCATTGGTATTACATTTAAAATGTCTGAGCTGACACCTTAAAGTAATTGTTGACATCTTGCTTTAAGTTGAGGGAACGCTGTCCCAGTCCCCTAATTTGTCAAATCTATCAAACGCGGTGCAACACGCTATAAAAGCTGGAGGAATAATTCTGATAATGAAGCAAGAAAGAGCCCCTCCATCTAATTTCATGGTTTGTTTGTGATTTAGTCAAGGCATTAGAGCATCAAATTATGCAAATGCAATATGGCAAGCAATATGCTTCATTCAAAACCAATGAATCATAGTCCCATATGTTCCATAATTGTAGCAGTTTTCATCTGGTGTGAATTATTAGACAATAAGCATGGGCATAATTTTCTAAGCGCTGATTTAACAAATGTTGTTTCAAGTGTTGGTTTATTGTCAGATGGCAATCCACAGCAAGGGTATGAACCAGCTATTATAACCTCTGATGTGCTAGTTGTGGAGAAAATTATTTCAATCCACTTAGCAGGGCTCTAGCTGAGGAAACACTTTCAGCACCACAGTAGTATGCAGTTAGTCATGTTCCTCCCTTAATACTTAAAAATAGGACCTCTGGGTAATTTTAGGTGAGAGCCCAGTATGTTAAATCAAAAATATTATCAGGGGATGTCTGTCTTATCAGACCGAAGCATAGCAAGAAAGAGAATTTCCTGTTGGGTTGCTGCCTTCCTTTGTTTAGACTGGAAGAAGGCAGAGGAGAACAGCATATCTAGAGAGTGAGTAGTGGCCAGGTAGGTGCGACAGACTCCTTTTATTAATTAACCCTAGCAGCAGTCTATGGGACAGCCCCCCGTGACCCCAGGAGACATGATAAATAGCCCAGCAAGGTTCCTCCTTGCTTTTAATCTGAGCGAGTGTGTGTTTGTGCTTGTATGTCTGGGTTTGTGCGTGTCACCATCACAGTAGGGCAGCTGGTGGAGTGTGGGTCCATTTACGAGATCAAAGCGACACACCTCGACATACGCAAACCGGTCCACACGCACACACACATTCCCCCCTGATAGGCTAGTTAAATCTGCTACATTCTTTCCACGATTAGCTTGGTATTTCCCAGTCTCATCTATTAGCCAGGACTGATTATAAATGAGGCGTGTTAGGGGCCCTTTGGCGATAGGGAAGAACTGCTGAACACTCACAGGGAATCTAGCAAGAAACATGAGTCTAAGCGTGGACAGAGAGCAAATCGGGGCCAGGGTCGAACTTTTTCATATGAATATTTTTCACCCAGTGCTATCCCCCCCTGCAGAGAAGAGCACCGTGGGTGCGCCATCACTTTCTTAGTGGATCCAGACCATCGTTAAGCTTTGAATTCACTCTGTGTTTTGACTACTGTGGTGCTGGCTCCTGCCAAGAATGGGCTCTGAGATCAATTAGCAGCTCTGTTTGTTGGAGTGAGAGAGAGTGAGAGAGAGAGGACCGAGCAGAAAGAGAGATACAAAGCTAGCTGATTAGCGCAGCTTATCAACACGCACGGCATTAGTTGGGAAAACATTGTGTTGGCTAACACATGTAACGTTAATGATGATACACAGATGCTCCGATAACGGACGGGGAAACGGGAGACTCACGCCCGTGCATGTCAATGAAGGGAAATGCAAAGAATGCAGGCTGTTTATCACTGTGATTATAGGCCCCGGCTCACTGGAAGTCAACCTTGGGGGCTGCCGCTGCCTTTCATCCTGGGTTTAACAGAAGCAAAGGTCGTGTGCAAGATAAATATGCTCACAAGGCAAACATATTCAAATGCACAGCCCCCCTTTGGGATCATATGCCAACTTTTACAAGTATGTTTATATGTGCAGGTTCACTCACGTCAGCTGTAAGCTGTGTAGTTACAAATTCAGAAACACTTGAAAAATCCTGGCATCTGTACCCCTGGCTTTCATCAGCGGCATGCCTGCAAAGTGTCTAATTGGTAGAGAACAGGTTGTTTTGCAGGCTCTCTATGGCCGCTTCTGCATCAGTCTCTACCCCCTCTCCACTCCTCAGTCCCATCCAACCATCTTAATTAGCATGGGCTATTTATTTTATAGCCCACAAATTGGCAGCCTCACTCTGCTGGCTGAGGTCTGGCGAGAGGCGGGAAGAGCTAGATGGTGGTGAAGAAAGAGATAGACAAGAGGGATAAGTCGGAGAGGGAGGAGTGTTTGGCCCAAAGGGAGCAGTTCAGCAAGCTGCTAGTGTTTGTGCGTCTCTACAGAGGCATTTGACGCCCAGATAAAAATAAAATGTCGATTAAAAAGAATGTGCTGGGAAAACAATGGCCTCGACTTGCAAAAATCGAGCAACAATGAGAGTGAAAAGCAGTAATGCGTCCCCCCCCTCAGTGTAAAATGACTTGATGTTGGATTACCCACCAATGAAATCCGGCTGCTTTTGTAAGAAGAAGATCCGTGTTTGTCCTGTCATCTGAAAGAACCGTCCTCTTTAAGTGTACGCGTGTGCGCACACGCGCAACATATGTTTTCTTTTAGCAGCTCCTCAGTTTGCTTAGAGCTGCTCCAAGGCTGGCCGAGCTCCCATTGAAGTGGGAGAGCAGGCAGAGATAGTGCCACTGGTAGCCCCCACCCCACTCACACACACACACACACACACACACACACACACGCACACACACACACACACACAGCTCATCCTAATTGTTCGGCAGAATGACTAAGCCTGGAGTGAGGCCTACCATGCCACACTAAAATATATATGTTCTCATGCAAAGGCCCTGTTTATCATGTCATGGAGATGTGGTTGCTTTTACTCTGAGCACACACCTGTGAAAACACTTTGAAGGTGTGTGCGTGTGCTGAGTGGGACCTAATGGGAGGGTGGCTTTTGTGGACGACACACCCTGATGCCTGATGGCAGAGGTCACATCTGGAGACGCACTGTCATTGTACACACGCACACACACACACATGCAAGGCCCTCATGGAAACTCGAGACAACAAATTTCTTTCAGGGGAGCCCGAGGGATACTGTGTCCCCAGCCCACCCCCATCCTATCAGTGCAGTGTCATCCATCCCTGTAAGTGGGGAAGGCAGGGTGATGTCATAGGCGCATGCTAAATACCACGTCAGTTGTGCAGAGCCTCAGGATGTGTGTGTGAGTGTGTGGGGGTAAATGCAAACCTGCCTCTTCCATCTGTTTCAATGACAGACACTCCACAGGCTCCAGGTTAATGTTTGATTTAGTGTGGAAGGAGTTAATTCTCCACCGGCAATTAACCCTTCTGTCAGTGTGGCATGAGAACAAAATGGGAAGGGGTGGGGGCGGGCGTGAAGGCGGTGGGGGGCATTAATGGCGCAGGGGGGCAGAACTGGGATAATAATCAGCCGGAGAGCGACATAGAACACAAACAGTGGTGATTTACTTAACAGCCTAAGAACAACACCTTCAGCTTCTATGGCTCCAGCCAACCCACCCAAGTGGGGTTGGTGGGGGGCAGTGATGATTAGATGCAAAGAAAAAAAGTTTGAAGTGTTAAAGGAGCAGAAAGAAAAAGAGGGGGACAGCAGGAAAATAGCAAGAGGCTGTCACATTTGACACCCGTTCCCTGGTTGTTCTAATGATTAACGCACAGTCTCCGGTTTTCTCTCAGCACTCAGAGCAACACAGAGCACAAGCAATCAGGGGAGACTTAAGAGTTGAAAGGCGCACCACTGCCTTAATGTCCAGACCACATTTATTTAGCATTCATTATGAATCTCTCACTCTAGCAAAGATTGAAATCAAATCCCCATTAGATATCGTTTTGCCAGCTACAACTTGCCCTGTTAAACAAATTCAAATCATTCAGGAAGCAAGTTGCCAGTGACATCTGTTTACTCCTCCATCCAGAGAAGGACTCCATATAAATGAGAGTTAACAGAAGTCATTACTGCCAGCGGTAAACAGTGGAGTGTCTGGTTGGAGGCTGCCACTAAATGCTGTGCGCTCAAGGTTGCTTCTTCCTTTCTTTGTCCCGTCCTTCTGCTTTAAGTTTAAAAGCTGCAGTTTGCGCGTGCTTGCTCAGTCACACTTTTTCATGTTTGCAAACCTGTTTTTTAACCTTTCCTGTTTTTAAGAAATCTACGAGGAGAGACACCCACAACTGCAGCAGTAAAACAGCACAGGGAGAGACAGGGAGTAACTGAGGTGCAGGGTGTTAGCCTTTGGTTGACAGCTGGATATATTTGTCTCCTGAAGCTCCTTGTCAAGACACACGCAGCGCATGTAGGGGCGATGCGACAGGAAAGCGTGACTGCTTTTCTGTTTGCCTCTCGCTCGCATCAGCACAAAACATCCTGGGCGTAGTGAGAGGAGCTGGGGACAGAAGCCCTCCCATGTGGAGACGGCAGATAAAAGAGATCTGTTGGGTGATTATCTCACCGGTGGGAGCAACCAGAGTGCTCTGTCTCTCTCGCTCCTCTTTTTTCATTTGGAGGGAGTTGCATGCAGCCAGGAACAAAAAAGCTGACAGTATAAGAAGGTTTGTCCTTGCTTTCGCCTCAGTTATGACAGTTCAGAAAGAACATAGCAACAGAAATGTTGACGGTGAGGTTGGTTCAGTTTGGGGACAGTATCTCTGGTTAATGCCTTTTAGCACTCAGAGGAGATGTCTGGTGTGGGGGACCTTGGTAACTATTCAATTCAATTTTATTTATATAGCGCCAAATCACAACATAAGTCGCCTCAAGGCGCTTCATAGATACAGAGAAAAACCCAACAATCATATGACCCCCTATGAGCAAGCACTTTGGCAACAGTGGGAAGGAAAAACTCCCTTTTAACAGGAAGAAACCTCCAGCAGAATCAGGCTCAGGGAGGGGCGGGGCTATCTGCTGCGACCGGTTGGGGTGAGAGAAGGAAGACAGGATAAAGACATGCTGTGGAAGAGAGACAGAGGTTAATAACAGATATGATTCAATGCAGAGAGGTCTGTTAATACATAGTGAGTGAGAAAGGTGACTGGAAAGGAAAAACTCAATGCATCATGGGAATCCCCCGGCAGCCTATGTCTATTGCAGCATAACTAAAGGAGGATTCAGGGTCACCTGGTCCAGCCCTAACTATATGCTTTAGCAAAGAGGAAAGTTTTAAGCCTAATCTTGAAAGTAGAGATAGTGTCTGTCTCCCGAATCCAAACTGGAAGCTGGTTCCAAAGAAGAGGGGCCTGAAAACTGAAGGCTCTCCCTCCCATTCTACTTTTAAATACTCTAGGAACAACAAGTAGGCCTGCAGAGCGAGAGCGAAGTGCTCTAATAGGGTGATATGGTACTACAAGGTCATTAAGATAAGATGGGGCCTGATTATTTAAGACCTTGTATGTGAGGAGAAGGATTTTGAATTCAATTCTGGATTTAACAGGAAGCCAATGAAGGGAATCTGCTCTCTCTTTCTAGTCCCTGTCAGGACTCTTGCTGCAGCATTTTGGATTAGCTGAAGGCTTTTCAGTGAGTTTTTTGGACATCCTGAAAATAATGAATTACAGTAGTCCAGCCTGGAAGTAATAAATGCATGAACTAGTTTTTCAGCGTCACTCTGAGACAGGATATTTCTACTTTTAGAGATGTTGCGCAAATGGAAGAAAGCAGTCTTACATATTTGTTTAATATGTGCATTGAAGGACATGTCCTGGTCAAAAATGACTCCAAGGTTCCTCACAGCGTTACTGGAGGCCAAGGTAATGCCATCCAGAGTAAGAATCTGGTTAGATACCATATTTCTAAGCTTTTCAGGGCCGAGTACAATAACCTCAGTTTTATCTGAATTAAGAAGCAGAAAGTTAGCGGCCATCCAGGTCTTTATGTCTTTAAGACATTCCTGCAGTTTAACTAATTGGTGTTTGTTATCTGGCTTCATGGACAGATAGAGCTGGGTGTCATCTGCATAGCAGTGAAAATGTATGCTATGTCTTCTAATGATAAGGGAAGCATGTACCAGTGTTTAGCCGAGATAATCAGAAACCAGTAGAAATGATACTGTAAGAGCTGTAGTTTTACTAACAAAAATTTGTAGTGGTACTGTGCTCTTTGACTGCCAGCCTACTGCTTGGATTTCGACAGTTTTTCAGCGTGAACCATTTCCAAACTTTAAATCTGTTCTGGTCAACTGCTGAGCTGAGATAAGGGTCATGGTAGAAGCTGATGAAATGGATGGAGAGTGGAGCTCGGAGCCAATATCCACACGAAATTCAACACATTGACCTGAATAGCACTCTGGATGCTACAGCTGTCTAGAACACTCACCACAGAAAGAACTGGCTTGCATCTATAGTTTTACCCCCCCACCCCCAGAACTGCGTGACATTAATATCAAATGTGGCAAAGTGCAAATCTCCAGCATCCAACAACCCTCTCATCCCGGGGAGCACTCTCCCTGAACAAAAATCAATCCGAATTTTTCCTGGGGTAAATACGAAGGGGGAAGCTGAGAAATTAATGGCGCCCACTGTTCGCGAAAGCCACACTTTAGCCGCCGCACTAAATGTCAACTCTTTTTGGAGTCAAAGCGCCGGCTCGCTGTGGCTTTCAGCTTTGGACGAGGGGAGAAAATCAACGTGGCTCTCCGTCCCTTCACTCAAAGCACCGGTGGACAGGCTCAAGTGGGGTTGATGGTCTTCAATTAGGGGCCCAGCAAGATGCTTGAGTGGCGATGGAAAAAATGCAGTTTGCCACATTCATTTAAGCTGCAGTGACTGCGGCACAGTGGCTCTGTCTAATGATAACTCCCTGCAATTTTGGTTTCGATTGGCCCCACCTGCACCCATCACGCCAGCTGCCAGACAGGCATGAAAATGATGTTATCCTGGGTACATTTCTACAACTAATGGCTCAAAATAATTGCCCCGAACAACAGTAATTCTGTTTTTTTTTTTCTGATTTTCTATCTCTGTGTATATGTTTGTATAAAACAGGCGCTTTCTAACACTTGGGACTGATGCTTGAGTCTGCATAGTGAACGCATCCTAATGTCTGTCACATACATTTAAACATTTTCAAGCAGCTGCTAGTCTCAGTTTGTTTTTGTTTTTTTGACTCACATGTCAATCATTCTTAAATCATAATTTTGTGCTTGTGAGAAGTGTCTGCCATGGGAAATGCGTTAATACTCCTCATCAGCTGAAAGGTAGCTCTCCGGGGAGCTGTGCATAAATATTTTGACTTTTCCTGGTGTAAAACTGTGTGTTTAGGTGTGCGTGCGTGCGTGTTGATGAATGCGCAGTCATTCACTTTGCCTTCCATCACTGACGCTGTAATTTTGCTCGAGCACCTCTCATATGTTTCGCAGACATGAGAACATCAGAACAAATCAAGCTCTTTATTCATCATTCCCCCGATTCTGGTGATTGAGGCCTTTCACTAATGTTTACACTTTCAGCCCAGATGTTCCTCCAGTTTTAACACACATACAGTGATGGAGTGTGATGCTCAAAAGCTCTGAGCTTTTGAACATCCAGATGTAGAGATCCAGATGTGAAAACAAGAACTACTGAGGTGGTCTTGCACCTATGGGCCGTAAACTGTCCTCCCCTCAGTAGGGCAGCTGGAAGGCTGAGCTTCTAAAACTTACTTTAACACCTAAGCAACTCACTTAAGCAATAGTCATTCAAATGTCTTCCTTTGTCCCCCATTCATCTTCTCACTTCTCATCTCACTTTTTCCTGTCATCCTTCCTGCAGGTCCAGAATGCTCCAGGAACTTCACCTCCAACAGCGGCATCATTAAGTCACCTGGGTTCCCCGAGAAATACCCCAACAACCTGGACTGCACTTTCATGATCTTTGCCCCGAAAATGTCGGAAATCATCTTGGAGTTCGAGAGCTTTGAGCTGGAGCCCGACCCAACACCCCCTACTGGTGTGTTCTGCCGCTATGACCGGCTGGAGATCTGGGATGGGTTCCCTGGAGGTGAGTGAATGGGAAGAACAGAGAATTGAATACAATTTAATGTGAAAGTGTGAGGCATTGCAGCAATGCATCATTTAACAATTTAGGGCATCACTCCTACCTGCTGGGCAGCGTTAGATCACTTAATATACACAGATCAGGCATAACATTATGGCCACCTGCCTAATATTGTGTTGGTCCCCCTTTTGTTACCAAAACAGCCCTGACCCATCGAGGCATGGGCTCCACTAGATCCCTGAAGGTGTGCTGTGGTATCTGCACCAAGATGTTAGCAACAGATCCTTTAAGACCTGTAAGTTGTGAGGTGGGGCCTCATTGGATCTGACTTTTATGTCCAGCAGATCCCACAGATGCTTGATTGGATTGAGATCTGCAGAATTTGGAGGCCAAGTCAGACAAGCTCAAACTGACTGTGAAACTCAAACTATTCTTGAAAACCTGTTAACCTGTGGTGGGAGCGTGAGAATGCGGGTGAGTGGAGTGATAAGTTTCAGCTTCGCTGCTCACTGTTTTTCCAAAAGGAAAGGAGCAACTTTAAACAATAAGATGACATTCTTTGGGCAAGAAGGCTAACTACCTTAACCATACTTGGAAGTGGTCTAACAGAATGCTTTGTCTTTGCCAAATGCTGAACACTTCCTGTCACAATCCTCCCATACTTCCTTTTTCAGTCACAGACCGTATGCCTAGTGCCTGTACATTTGGGAGTTCAATGTCCAATCTAGGCTGTAATGTTTAAATTGATGCTTTTCAGGGTGCTGACATGTGGAGAACACAGTCTGATCTTGCAGGAAATTGCTCCAAAAAGAATTTCCTTTGCAGGATTCTTTGTGTTTCTCACCAGAAGTGCTTATTAGAGTGAAACAGCACTCCGTGGGACGTCTGCTGCTCTTGGTTTACCACAGGCCACAACGTTCACGTGGATCCAGGCACACAATCAAAATATTCCCCCATAAAATGGCGTTCTAAAATCCATCTATCTAAAAATAAATAAATAAATAAATCAGCAGGTGAGTGACGGAGCGAGAGCAAGCAAGCAACGTTCAAAGCAAGGCTTCCATTGCTCTGGGATGATGCTTTGAACTCGGCAAGTGAAATCACCTCTTGAAGTTTTCAGTTTTTCTCCTGGCTATTCCAACACAGGGTGCAGACAAGATGAAAGCTTCTCTTAGCCATCAGTGGCAGAAAATTGAAAGAATTTTATCTTGTTGCGTTCAGCACAGTGCACATCAGTATTCTCTGCTTTCACGTCGGAGGTGATAAGGTTGAAGCGCAAATCGCGGCGCCTTTTCAAGTAAGTTTACTTAAAGCTCAGTTTTCTTTGAGCCCCTGTGTCTGTAGATGTTAACTTTTGCCAAGCTGACCTTTGATTCCACAAAATATTTCCACAACTCATTTGTGCAACCCCTCCTCCCTGCCAGAGGTGACGCATGTCTAATTTTCAAGACTGGTGTTGATTAAGTCGATTCTCAAAGACTCTGGGAGCTGAGAATATGTCACATTATTAGCACCTTTTACTACATATTTTTACAGAAGACACTGGGGGTCTAGAAAAAGTAACGTTTCCGGCACTGCTTGATGATTAAGATTCAGATCTGTCTCAGTTCATCATTGCATACAGGAAGCTTTGATGAGAGCAGGAACTGGAAAATGCCATTTTGAACTGATGTAGCGTCACGTCACTCAAGTGTTGCCACGTGTGATCCACAGTCCTGTATAAAAATAAGCCAGGGGAGGAAAGCAGCATGTCGGCTTCTGCCAGGTGGTTCCTGTGGTGCGTGCAGGATCGATAATTATGCATTAGCACGGAAGACTGGAGGCAGAGGTGGGAGACGTTTGGGCAGGCGCAGGTCTTTGTGAAGCAGCAGGGGGAGGAGGATCTGTGCTACTCCTTACCCCTATTCTTAAAGTGCACCTCGCTCAACAGGTGTGTCGTGGAACCTCAGCGAGCCATTTCCCTGGGAAAGGCTGGAGAAAAGGCAGCAAGGTTCTTGAAAATATCATAGTGCTGGGGACTCATGCAGATAATCCAGGAGATGTTTTTTCAGCTCAGGTTCAAAAGCAAACATACAGTAGAGTTGCACATTTGTTCACCAGGCACCTGGTCTGTGAAGATTAATTTGAGCCGTCACATTGCTCCCGCCCCCCCCGCCCCCGAGCCCCAGCAGTCTGGCCTTTGCCTTTCATGTAGGAGCCGGGCTGGAAGTGGCATGTTTTGGATGACAGGAGGCCACGGGGAGGCAGGACTGTCACTCGCTGCTGATCACAGCATTACTAATCACAGATAAACTCCAGCTCCCCCAACAGGAACGCACACTCACCAGTGCGCACGGATCACAGCACACATCAGAGACGCAGGGCAAGGTCATTGTGCTCCCGCGCTCACCCTCTCTCTCTCCCTCCCTCATCACCCCCATCGTTCGCACTCTCCCTGCATTTCTCCACCTCCAACCTTTCATCCATCCTGTTTTCCCATTCTGCTCAGTCTGCCCGGCCGAACACATCGCTCTCCCACTTTTATTGCTTTCCGACTTTTAATGCTTCCCCATTGTCTCGCTCCAGTCTTTACTTGTTTGGCCTCGCTGGGCCACGGCTGTGTCTGCCTCAGGTCTAAGAAAACAATCGTGGGTACAGGAGGTTTGTGGTATTTACAGCCAGCAAATAGAGACCATGACCCCCCCGCACGCCACAGGTTGCGCTTGCTTTTTTTTTGCCCCTGTGGCAGGCAAACGAACAGTCTTTTCTCGCTCTTCTTTATTGGGTCGATTGACACACCAGGTTTCACACCTCCAGGGGCTAGTTAAAAGCTATGTGTGACCAAGTCTAACTCGAGGAACATATTATATATTTGCACTTATTCCCTCTTTTTCTCTCTCCAGTTGGCCCACATGTCGGAAGGTACTGCGGGCAGAACACCCCGGGCAGGATCATCTCTTACACAGGCATCCTGGCCCTGACAATCAACACCGACAGCGCCATTGCAAAGGAAGGCTTCTCTGCCAACTTCACCGTCATCGAAAGAACTGTTCCAGAGGGTGAGCTGGCATACACTCCAAACCCCCCCCCCCAGAAAAAAGCACTTAAAATCAGACAGATGGGGATGTCAGGGAGGCTGAATCACAGGTAGACAAAGAACATTGGTACACAAGTGGGATGACTGAGGCAGAAATGTAAATTTGTTTAGTGAAAGAAAACTTTAAAAGTTACTAGCTGTAAAAGAATTAGAGGGCAAGAATGTAACCAGCCGGAGAATATTACACAAAGAAGCAGATGTTGTCTGCTACTTTCAGTGGGTCCTGTTGTGACAAGTTCCCACTTGTTAAGCAGAACTCATAAGAGTTATTAAATAAACACCTCCTGCCTCTTCATTTGGGGAATGTGTTACTGGTTACAAGTCTGCCTCCTGTGGTTTACAAGGCTTACATTTATACACCATGAGCCCAGACGGGCTCCAAAAGACGGCTTCCTCACCAGTAACAACCCTGGACGCACACTTACACACATCCCTGGGGCTTTCACATTCAGTGTCCCTGTCACAGCGCCTGACCCCCTGACCCCGTTTTGCAAAACTTTCCATCTAAACATTTCATCAAGGAGGAAAAGTCCTGGTAGGAGTCATAAATCTGTCCAGAGGCAAGACCACCCCCTACACACATACCCACACCCACACATTTGGTCTTTGAATAGCAGCAGAGATGGATGAAATCCAGCCAATCTACTAATCATCTCCAAAGAGCGTTTTATCTCACCCAAAGGGGAAGGCACACTTTGCTGTTGTACACATGCTGCAAATGAAAACAAGGCCACCTCGCAGCAACGAGAAGAGCTGTGACTGTTTATGTCACTTCTCTTTAGTTTACTCCGAGTCACTCGGGCTATTTTAATCACGCGTCCAAGATCAGATTACGCGGAGCAGCTTTTCACATTCGCCCTTAAGAGGCCCAGTGAAATATCTGACCTGTGATCAGCGCACACCTTCATTTAGAAGTCAGTTGCTTGGGATACGTCACCAACTCAAACAAATCCGAGATGAAAATAAAAATCTCCAGACCCTGTCTTTGCTTTTCCAGGCTTGTACTGCTTGAATCATTCATAATCCCCTTATGCATAATACACGGTGGATTTTCTCGCTTCTCCGTGGCGAGGGGATGGGTACGCTCCAGCTGAAAGCTACTGATGAAAGGCGATAAGGCGCTGAAAAGAGGCCTTGTCTTTTGTTCTTTCTCATACACTCATCCCCTCTATCAACTGTCGCCATTTTCCTCAGCTATCAAACCCCGCTTTGGTCACTAATCCACGTGATCAGATACCACCTTTGAAAGCGAACAGACAGCCTCCTTGTGTTTTTTCGTTGATCGCGGTCTGTATTCTAGGTGACGTAGGTCCCAGTACAAAAGTCTGGCAAGAACGGCCTTCAAAGAAAGGCGACAATGAATGCGGGAGGTGCGAGACAGTTTTCTCGGCCTCACACGGAGACTCCGGCATACCTTTGTGCACGAACACATGCGTATACAGCCACACGTCGACACTGTAAAGCACAAGGATGCACGCTGACCCACTGACTGAGGCATGTGAGCAGGCCAGCAGATGGGGAGACCATCTGTGTTAGCTTTTAGGCAGCAGCCACACAGCAGTTCCACACTACTCTCCATCCTGAGCCCTCTGAATCTGTGCATGTGTGTCTGCATATAAGCAAATGACTGTATTTTTTTGGTCATAAGCTTTTACATTTATGCTAACATGCTGCTTGAAGGATTGCCAGTTTGCTTTATGACCAATTTCCCCATAGGGGAAAAAAAAAGGAAGTAAATAAACAAGAGCTGCTTACATGAGTGGCTGTAAGTGTGCCTTCACATACCTCTGTGTTGTTGTGGTGAACTTAATGAAAAACTGCCCGGATCAAAAGGTCATTTTCTTCATCACTCTACAGCAGGGTCAGTATGTCCAGCCAACTGAGGTTAGAGGGGCTGACCCCAATCTGACCCAGCGGAGTCTTTTCGTTTACGGAGCCCCGGATACCACAAATCAGCTGCCCAGAGTTAACACTAACAAGTGAAGCACCTCCTCCCATGGGGCTGACCACTGAGTGTGATGTATGGTCCCCAAATACAGACACTAAACACACCTAAACTCCCACAAGAGACCAAATAAGGGAGAAAATGGGGAGAAAGGTTAAAAAAAAAAAAGATAAACTGCCCACAGGGAAGTGAAGGGAAACTGATCCAGTCAGTGGAAAAAAAAAATTACTGGAGGGAAAGTCACTCTAACGCGTAATACCAGCCTACACTGAATGTTTTATGAGGACATTTTTACGTCTTAATGCGGAACGCTTCCATCCTTCTTCCATTAAAAAGTAGAGGGAGAGACGCGGGAAGGATTTACCGAGGCACTGCTGATGTGCTCCTCTTTCCCGGCCGGCAGTGCTGAGTGGCTGTCGTGCGGTGGCCTCCTCCCTTGAGATAAGCTCTGATTCTGTAGCGGGGGTGGGGGGCACTGAAAAGACATTGCTGTGTCGCATTTTGACTCAGAAATAAACATTGTTTACATTTTCCCTTTGCAGACTTTGACTGTAGCGACCCTTTAGGCATGGAATCGGGAGAGATAACATCAGATCAGATCATGGTTTCATCCCAGTACAATCCTAGCTGGTCCCCAGAGCGCTCCAGACTCAACTACTATGAAAATGCATGGACACCAGCAGAGGATTCCAACAAAGAGTGGATACAGGTAACCTACTAACAGGAAGATAACAGCACATCACTGATAACATTTAAATTTTTAACAGGAAGTTCAATCAAAAGGCAGCGTGGAACAATTCTCCAGCTGTCTGTGGTCTGTCTTTCTGGAAGTGCGTCACAGTCTGAGGGTGTGTTGTGTATTTGACGCGACCGCTGCCTGCTCGAGCACAGTCGGTGTGCTCCGTGTTTGTTCTTCGGCCTCTGGAGGTGCAGCTTCTCCATAACACCCAACAGTTCCGATGATGAATGTCAGCTGTCCTGATGGACCTCTGGGGTGGTTAAGTTCACGCCTTACAAAAATTGCGAGTCCACTCTCTCTATCACTGTCTACCTACCTGCCTATCTCTCTCTCCCTCCCTCTGTCTTCTTGTCCTATCTGATAACTTTTCCTTCTCCGTGATAACAGAGACCGCCTCTGGGGGATGCTGGGATTTATTCCAGGCGTCCTGCCTGGCTTCACACACACAGACACTCTCAAACACACAAACAGGCTCCGTCATATTTTTTTCTGACTGTCAGCTTATCTGCACAAAACGATCATCACCCACCAAGGGAACTTTATGTGGGAAGATTAAGGATTTAGTTCTTCCATCCCTAGACTGGGATAAGTCACATATTCCAAGTCCACTCACAGCACAACCCCCCCCTCCAGTGACATACCCACTGAGGCACTACCTAGATGCATTCGGAGCTTGTTTGATTTATTAACCGAAAGCCTCCAGGCCTCGTAAATGCCCAGACTGTTTGTCTTTTTCGACTCTTTTCTACAGTCTTTGCTTCACTGCTGAAAACTTTGGCTCCGGCATATTCCTCGGGGGATGAATAATAGAGCTGACCCAAAGCCAAATATTTGCTTGGGGAGGGCCATAAGCAAGCTTTTCCTTTATTATTGCAATGAAAATATTGTCCTGGGGGCCCCTGTTGCTCCTTCAGACTAATTTAATCAGTGTGTGTACGTGCGCCGGTTTACGCGCACTCTCCCATGCTTGTGTGTGTCCGTGTGTTCATACTTGAGTTTGTGGATGAGTGGGACTGTCTGGCAGGGTCCATATTGTCCTGCAGAGGAACTCAGCATGTGTCAGAGTGGAACAAGGCACGGGCTCCTTTACCACTTCCTCCAGCGGTTGGATGGTCTGTTGCATTACAGCATTTGTCTTTCTAAAAGGAAAGTCCATTGTTCACAGCCCGATAAGTGTAACAGCTTAGACTTGAAGGCTGCGCCGCTCTGGTTCTCTTCCATGTCATGTTGTGAGTTATCACAATGATTTCTTGCCACTCCAGCCTCCCCCTGTTTTAGTATTGATCATATTGAGGATTTGATTTGGCAGTAAAATCTGCATTTTTAAAAGGAGGGATGTGGTCTAATGAGCATGCTGATTTCCCAATACTAATCAGATGAAAACACAGAATGAGACTTGTCTAATTTCAGACTCTGTGAAAGAGCCAAGTCTGCGCTTGCCACGTAATTTATGTTTTGGTTTTTTTTCCGAGGATGTACTTGTGCCGAGCGCTCCGAGCAGAAGTCCAATTATCACAAGTGGTATTAAAAGACTAGAATTCTTCATTCCTCTTTCATTAAGCCTGTCCGTGGTGTTGCAACAAGCTCAGTCCCCCCTCGCGGCACGTACAAATCATCTCAGTGCGCAGTCAGATGCATAGTAATCAATTCATTATTTATTTCATTATCATCCTCTGACTGCAGTTTGAGGCAGACAGTTTTATTATTCATGACAGCCCGGCCTTTGATTCCTGGGCATTTTCTTTTGCTCTGCTTTGCCTCTTCTTTGCCGAACATAATCCAGATTTGTCATCCATTTTAATACTGCCTCATTCTGATGCATGGAAAGGAGGAGGGCGAGATGCTGGAGTCTGTGCGCTCTCCGCTGGGTAATTAGATTGGTGTGGTGGGTACAGCATTGAGTGCTGGGTTAGCCAGGTCATTAATCAGCCCCTTTGGTCTACACGGAGATGGACAGATGTCCTTTGAGGAGGTTTACAGGGGAGGGAAGAGGGAGGAAAGGAAGGAACAATAATCCCTCAAAACAGGTCTTTCTTTTTTCATGCTTGAAAATTTTAGGCTTACAAATCTACATCAAGGTAGAAAGAGATTTGTACGAATTACCCTGCTGCGCGACGTGTGTCTTTTTCAGATGCTTAGCAGTGGGGTTCTCTGGAGCAGGTTGAGGTATTAAAAAAATAATAAATGAGGATACACCACAAGTTTTCACACAGCACCAGTGAGGAAATGTCCGCATCTGTACAACACATTTAACTCTGAAGGGGAGGTATAGTCTATGGATTGGTGTAATGGTTCCTCGGGGAGCGTGATTAGGGAAATTGCTGAGAAGCTCACATAGTGTACAATGGCTTTGTCAAGGATGTCAGAGGAAGGATCTGATGGCCACCAAGAGTCAGTAAAGCATCTGAAGGACTCAATAAAAGACACTCCAAGACTGAATCTCTGTGAGACGGCTGCCATTGATTGCACATACACACAACATGAATAATTTAGACTGTCTTGGAGAGAACCCAACTGTCAATACCTGAAAGCCTCTTTATTGAGCATCTCATAATGGCAATATACAGTACACGCTATCCCATACAGCTGGGGCTTTTATTTTTTATTTTTTTATGCTCATGAGCTTGAGCTTGTCTCCATATCTATAATTTAGCTGGAACGGATCCTGCCATTATCTTCAATCTTCTTGTCAGGATGCATTATCCCTGACTACTTTGTCAGTATTTATGTATTTTTTATGTGTCTCTGATAAGCTAAATTGTTTAATCATAAATGGAGATAATGAGTCCCTTTACTCTTGTCATGCGTGCTTTAATCTCACCTTTGTTGCAGACATCAAAGGTTCAGAAGCATATCGGTGTTTTGTTGACACAATATGCCTCTTTATCTCCCACATGCAATATTAATCTCATGGTAAAGTCAACCGTTTGCGGGGGATATTGTCACAGGTTTAAGTTGCAATTTGAAACACGGGGGGGCACAGCCCTTCCTGGGTGTATTTGCCCAGGCAAAGCCATACAGCAAACTGTGCTTTGAATCTGAGGCCAGATAAACCTTCACCAATCAAACACTTGCAGAGAGCCTTGATAATGGTGCAATTCCTTCCACCAATCAGATAAGAATGAACGCTAAATCCATGTGGTCTGCCCACAGGCTGTATATAATAAATGGACAAAGGCATGGTTATGTCAGATTAGATTGTAAAGTCTCACTTTGAAGCCTCAAGTTAACATTATGGGCAACTGCTTCTAGTTCGTTTGTTTATTTTCTTTTACAGCCAGAACTAACCATATATGCTAATGCTAGTAAGAAAAAGATTTCATAGACATCATATGTGTATGACACAGACATAATTTCCCACTAATAAGTGCTAAATTACAATACTATACTTTCCGTTCCTAAGAGTTGAGCTTGCTAATTTTATAGAAAATGCTCCAAAAATCACCAATACCCCAAAAAGCATTCAGGCTTATCTTTACCTGACGGCTATGCTAACACGGGGAGCCATAACCAACAGCTGGTCAACTATGTGGTGCAGACCATCCAAGAGGTTCGTGCATCAGTTTTAGTGAGTCAAATTCTTGTGTCTTACTCATTTGTTAATTTGCACTGATGGGCAGATGTGCAAACTGTGGATGCTAGCTTTAGCCGATAATTTATTAATCTACTCGCTTATCCAAATGTTGCTATTTCTGGTTTGGAAAGGCCAATATGTCATCTGCAGAAAAGCTAACACTTGAAAATGAGGAGTCCAGAAACCACTGCATGATGTCATAATGTCTATATCGTTAGTTTTAGCTAAATACTGTGGCGTTGGCTTTTTTTTTTTAGCTCTCTTGCAGCTTGGATCTGACACACCCTATTTTCCATCATCTAAAAATGTTCTCTAAACCCTAGATCAATGATTTGTGAAAATGTCTCCTTCATTGCTATTGTCTGCTTCTTTACCTCAGCCTCTGTTTGGGCTTACTTCCCATACCAAGTGATAAGTAATTAGAATATGGACTAGTAATTAACAGCAGATTCTCAGTTGATGAAGTCTAGTGAGAGCCGAGGAGCGGAGGCTGGCATGCAGCTGCTGGTGAGATCATCATCGTGCCTTACAAATGGAAACAATGGATGCTGTCTGTGCCTCGCTCCTTCTAGGCCTTGCGCTCAATTGGAAAATCAATGAGAGAATAGAGACCCACACTCGACTGGAGCGGCCCAAAAGTCAGACTAGAAATCGAAACATGAGGGATAGCATGATGTAATTAAATGAAACAGTGCTGCATAAGTACTCTGAGACAAAACCTCAGCTCAACCATAATCAGCTTCATTTTCAGTGCCTGAAAGTCCCGTAGCCGGTCATCATCTCCAAGCGATCACGTGCAGCTGCGTATCCTGAGATCAGATCATGCAGCCACTTCCAGACGTGACATACCTTCAGGTCTGCCCTGCTTCCCATCCCTATCACTGTTTCTGGGTTTCATAATCATTACTCAGCACGTTAGTCATGTGTGTGGCATGGCTGGGAATGACCCTGGAGTTAGTGTGATAATGATGATTCACAAAGGAAAAACTTGAAGCCAGACTGTTATCCTCCCTCTCCAATCACGCAACAGTGCATATGTTTAAGCTCACCCCCACCTCACGCATGACAAACCAGGCAACCTTTAACTTAACTATCGCTGTCATCCAGCCTGTACATCCCTCTTTGTCAAGAAAACAGATGATCAGCGCATGGGAAGACCTGCATAATTCAGTGCCACCAAAGAGGTGCCGTGGTGCTAAAAATAAACTGTAATCCTGTCAGGTGAACACTGTGATAAATGGAAGTTCGTGAGAGGAGCTCATAGGTCCCGGAGCATTTGAGTAATACAATTTTAATGAAAGAACAAATTAATTACAGTTTCCAGGTAATTGAGCTATTCCTACAAAGCTCCTGCTACACCAAAAGTGACTGTGGAAGAAATTAGTGAAGAGATTGCCAAAAGCTGGTTTAGAAATACTGCATCTGGGAATGGAAGCGTGTCTCTTTAGCTTCGTGGCGAGGTATCTTTGCGAATGTCAGCTTCACCGAAATGTCAGCCTCCTCTCATTACCATACAAAGAAGATTGTAATCAGATTTTGTATGCAAAAAAAAAAAAGAAAGTGACTCGAGACTCTCCGCCTGCTTCATCACTTCTGACTATACTACCCTTTGAGATCCATAAAGCATGTCCAGGGGTTGTTTCCTTGACCGGGGCTTCTAACTGTGTCTACCAGCTGCTCGTTGACTTTGGAACTCAGAGGAGCTCTCCTTTCTCTCTCACCCTGGGCATTTCTCTTGTTGTTGTTTTTTGGTGAGGGAAAACGAATAAACTTGTTCCCTAGAGGCCTTGGTTATTCAGTCAGCAGCCCACACAGATAGGAAGCTATTCCCCCCCCCCTGTTGGGCAAGCAGAGAAATGGATTTCAAAGAAAAGTACTTCTTCTCGCAGAGTACGGATTGCTCTATGCAACTCCTTGGCAACTCAATTATAAGCCAATCAAGCAGCGAGAGATAGAGCTTTTGAGTCTTTGCCGTTTCTTTAAAGCTCCCCCCCCCCTTCCCCGCCAACTCTCACACACACACCCCTCCTTCCCTCCCAGGCCTTATAAACCACGTCTTCTTTCTACACCTACATAAAACTGACAAGGCTTTAGCCTCGAAATACATATCATGTGGCCTTGCTGCACATCTGAGTCATGCAGAGACAATACACCTAATGATCACGCCTACAGCTCCTACTGCCAATGAGGTATAATTAGAAAACTTCAAACTAAGCCACACTTGCGCAAACAGATACAGAAATACAACGTCTATCTGAACACATGCAGTGCATCCGAAAAGTCTTCACAGCGCTTCACTTGTTCTTCACATGGATTAAATTCATCTTTTTTGTAAGAATTTCCCAATACTTTTTTCACTTCGTGATTATGAGGCATTGTGTGTAGAATTTTGAGGTGAGAAATTGAATTTAAGGCTGTAACATGACAAAATGCGAAGCAAGTGAATATTTTCCACACCCACAAACTTACACACCAAATCAGATGTAATCAAATCAGACCATCCAGACGCCTTCTGTTGATTTCAGTGTGTCGGCCTGATTGCATTCACACCAGGCTTTAACTGGCTGATGTTACAAGCCCGAGCCCACGACTGATTCTCTTTCTGCCTTTCTGCTTCCATTACATTGCGGAACCACCGGAGCTGCGCGCACTGGCATTTGTGGGGCATAGGGCTTTTGACTCATCAGTTTGCCTCATAACAGGAAGGGAGAAAACATCTCAGGCGCACGCACACTCAGAGAGAAAGTCACACATATTCTGGACTGTGCCGGAGCAGGAAAAACTCGTGGGAGACAAGGACACACTGAAGCCTTGCCCACATATCAGCCTGCCACTGCTTTATGGAAAGATTGTGGGTGATTTCTTACCCCGCCTGGCATGTTTATGGCTCAGGTTGTGTGTCCCACCAGATATGAGTTACCGTGCACCGGCATGTCCCAGAATGTGTGTTGTCATTTATCTATAGGTGGGCTCGAGTCCAAACACTTATGCAAGGGGAAAGAATAACAATATGGCAAATGCGCAGCAGATACAAGCTTTCGTTCTGTTTGATCAGCAGAGTCTGGAAACGCAGAGCCTCCCTTTAGGCCTGCGATTAGGAGTCATAATTCACACCTTCCTCGCAGTCATTACATCACCCATTAGACATGACTCAGCCTTTCATCTGCAGATGACAAACGGCTTATCATCTGTGAGTGATCTATTTACCCAAGCTCCGCTGTGCACTCAGTTTCTAAATGTTGGCTATCGGTTTATGTATATAGGTCAGCAAGTTCTGTCCTGTGCTCTGGGCTAAAAGGAGTCCCACTAGTAATCATTATCTGGGCCTGTTTGTTTTCACTGCGGTCTCTGCGGCGTAGGATGGACTCTGCTTTGCATCCAAGCGCCCTGGCAGCCCGCCTTCTCTCCATGACCCGTGCAACCCCGGTCTGTTAGCGCAGCCTCAGCACCGTTCTTCTGCTTCTAACAAGCAGCCATTAATAAATCATGCTTTGCTCATTACCCAGGCCCTGTTATCAGGCTGTGTCTGTGAAATTGATCTAGTCTGTGCACTTCTTCGCGGGAGACTCTGCACTCGTGTCCCTCAAATCTTGCGAGGCATCGCTGTCAGCCACTTGTCCCTCCCCTCCTAACCTTCTCCTCGCCCTTCACCTCTCCTCTTTCCCTTTTTTTTATTTTTTTTTTTACCTCAATTCCACTGTTGGACTTACTTTCATTACAGCATTACAGCGATTTGGTTATGCCCACCACCGTGATAGTTTGTAGGAGTTTAAAACAAATGAGCGTAAGGTGATTAAAGTATGTAAAACTGGGAAGTGAGATTGCACAATCACGAACGCTCATTTTTACCCACCGACAAAACGTCTCTGCTAATCAGAAATATTTTGGCACGCACATGTCTTGAGATTGTCTGAGTCTGAGCACCCACGAGTGTTCCCAATTAGCCCCGCCACTCATTTCGTTCCCAGAGGCTCTTCTCCTCCATTAAACTTAATGAGATCCATTCAGAGAAAACAACCCCAAGGCCAAGTCTTCCTATTAGAGCATTTTCAGTGAAGCCTTTACAGTAAACTGCTTTGCTATTGGTCCAGGCTGAAAATATGTCAGACTGGCCATTTGAATGCAGATGTTAAAGACCTGCCTTGGCTAATGCACTAAACGCCAGCACAGACCCAGCTTCCTCCATCCACTACTGGCACATGCAGCCGTTTTAGCCAGCAGAGAGGAAGTAAGTTCCTCTGTTATTAAATGGGAACTGGCTGAAGCTGACAGGATTTGATTTTGTTTCTATTTGCAGACCAAAAGAAATCAGGGGGACTTACTGTAAAAGCCCCTTGAGCCTGTAGACAGGAACAAAAGTATTCTGTCTCCGTATTTGACTGTCTTTTTTGTTAGTCTTCATCCATCCACATCCTTTGGGCGGCCAGGACAGAGTGAGAGAATAGCAGAGTGGAACCTCATTTATTGCTCCCATCTGTTTATGTCTTTATATTTCTGGAGCGGGATTGACCGGCATTCTGTGGCATGCAGATATTCCTTCCCTGCTCTTCGCTCTGAATCATTAAGGGAAGCACACTACTGTATATAATGTTGGCAGGCAAAGTAGGTAGATTCTGTGTGGCTTTAGTCTCAGCAGAGCTGGAGCCCTGCTAAGATAACCCTGGCTCTGATTGCCTAAAAAATGCACACGCTAAAGTCTGCTCACACTCCCATAAAGGATTTGACTGTTGTCGCACATGCTCAAGCCGACTATCTCCTCTGAGTCGATGCAGTAATCTGCTCGAGAGTCTGGTCGCCATCCGTCGGGGCTCGAGCCCATCTCACGTCAACATCAAAGGCTTCGTCTTTCCCCGTGATCTTGGAAATCTGTTCCACCAACGCCCAAGCTTCTTGCATTTCTCTTGTTTTTCAGAGGGGGGGGGGGTTAAACGGTGTCCGCACGCAATACCATTACTCCTCATTACCGTCAGCTCAGCCTGTCAAAAAACGGTGTTAGTGCTTGTTAAAATTAAGCACGCTACTTTTACACCGAGGGCTTGGGATTCTTTGAAAGTTTTGCAGGTCGACACCACACCCACTCTTTTTCTTTGCCTCTGCTGTGGATGATGGGATGATAGGTGAGGTCCAAGGAGCCTCTGCAGTGGTCAGAGCGAGCTCATTTATTATTGCTGGTGGCTGAAAAATTATACCTTTATCCCGCTGGTAAACGAATCAACGGGATCAAAGCAAGTTTTGAAGGCCATTCCTGCCGCAGACACAGAAGCCGCGGGGACATATATATATGTAAGGACGAGGATTCTGTCTTTCCTGGCAGTGATAGTGATGGTTTTAAACAGGCATGATGGCTGGCAGACACAGACTGCGCTCCCTTTTCCAGGTCTGATGGAAACCAGCCCCACTTTCTGTCCAGCATCATCTCTGAGTGCAGCACCCATGCACTGAGCAAAATATACGTACACACAGACATTCACTCCTCCACCTCTCTGACCCTGCTACCTCTGGCTGTCTCCTTATAATATAATAGCCCTGCAGTAATGTACTGCAGTTCATGATTACTTTATAAAGCCCTGCATATTTTAAAGACACATCATTTGATATTCAGTCTGTATCTTTCTTTCCCGCTCACAGGTTCTGATGATGTGATTGCAGACCCTGTTTTATTCACTTCTATCCAATGAGCTCTCGCGTCCCTTCGCCGGAAATTAAGTTGTCGTCCTGTCTCTGCTTCATTAATGCGAATATCATTTTATTGCTGTTTATTAAATTCCAGGTAGCTGCTGATGAGGCTATGACCGGAGGTGAATCAGATAGCGGGGACTCATTTTTAACTCTCCAACTTGTCTTGTGTATTATTAATATAGGCTGTGCGCTGAAAGCCGTCTTTACAAAAGTTGTCAGGCAAAGAGCTTTACATTGTAGCACTTTTTGCCCAGGCTAATCAGCGAAACACTAAAGGAGAAAGTAAAGTGATGGGCAAACTCACTGTAAACTTGTCTCTCCTCTCTTCACCCTTTTCAGGTGGACCTTGGGTTCCTGCGGTTCGTCTCGGCCATCGGCACCCAGGGCGCCATTTCCCAGGAGACCCAGAGGGTTTACTTTGTCAAGTCCTACAAAGTGGATGTCAGCTCTAATGGAGAGGACTGGATCACTTTGAAAGAAGGCTCCAAACAGAAGGTATATTCCTCAAGAATTAAAAGTTTATTTTGAGCCACGAGTGGTGTACCGGCACCACCTCTGTGTTATGAACTATTTTTGCAGTGAAAAAGCTTTATTTATTCAGATAAATGAACAGAACCCAGAGCAGTTCAGGCACCAGTGATCACAATGTGAGATTGATCAGTTCAGATGCAGCATGAAAGAAGGAGCCGAGGTGAAGGAGGTTTATGGTCAGCTTCCACAACTGCTGCAACTATGCCCTCGTTAAAGAAGCTTTAATAGCGTGTCCTACAGGCTGGGATTACAACTAAGCTTAACTCCATGACCTGTCTGAACTAATGTTGTGCTCACTTTCTGATAGTGTTTCTAGATGCTTTGGCTGTAGCTCTTCATAAGACTGTTTTGGAAGAAACTAAATCATCAAAATAGCTGACGTTCACTCCTCCTTGACCAGTGACTGTGTCATGAAAAACCACCCATGCACATGTGCTACACTTGGAATATCCCGTCCAAACAGCACATCTAGCTGATTTAAATTGCGGTCTTTTCAAAGTTGCTTACGAACTCAACTAAAGGGGAAATACCGGGCTGTATGTACTTAAACCACATTCTCCCAACATGTAATTATACACTTTAAATCAGTAGGGTAATATACCCACTCTCCGTGTAAGCGCATGACATTTACAGCAAAAACGACGGCAATAAAGTCCCTGCAAGGAGGACCGTGCTGGAATGTTGCCTCTGTTTTATGTCAGGGACCTGTCAATTTTTCATTTAAGAAGCAGGGAAAAACAAAGACTTGACAGACCAGAGATAAAGAGGAGTGGGAGCGATGGTTGTCGTGTTTGAGCAGCTGGCAGAGAGGGACAAGAAAAGGAAGGAAGAGAGGGATAGTATGCTTGACCGGAGTGAGACAGGCGATGACCACTGATTGCAGATCAGCCTGTCAAACAGGTTTTTGTCCATCTGGAAGCCTCTCTGTGGGTGTCCAGAGGGCAAGGGAAGAATGTGTGTGTCCATGTAAATACCACAATTTCCAATCAAGAGTGTGAGGCTACCACTCATATCAAGAAGTTTTCAAAGGCAACAGAGCATCCAAGCACGATTGTTTGTGCTGCTGTGTACATGTCCCCCAAGCCCTCTCCAAAGTTCACTGTCACTTCTATAAAGTGGCAGCTTAAAGGTACCGTGGTAAACTCAGCCTGCGTTTTCCAGGCTCTAAAGTGCTTTTGTGCAGAGGGGCACCATTTGGTACATGCTGAGACTGCAGTTTGGCATCTTAGCGCAGCTCCGGAAAAAGCCACTTTACAGTTAGCGAGTGGAGACTCAGCATGACTTTTGAGAGAGTGGAAGGTTTTCTTACAGGTTCCCCTTAGTGATGTCCCTGTACTCAAGGAGTGCATGGCAAGCAGTTGGACACAGCTGCATGAACTACTCTTAGTTTTTTACTTTAGAGTTGATTAGCCAAACTACCAAACTTACTGCCTTTCTATCTCTTTTCCATCCTGCTTACTTCAGCTGGGTTCCTCTTTGCTTCATTGCCGCTAAGTCACGGAGGTCAGGAGGTCATGTGGTCACTGCTGTGATTCAATTACCCGGAATGAACTGTGACGGACTGCGGGGAGTTGTTTGGCTGGGTGGCCAGCCTACTCATATGATGCTAGTAAACTGTCAACAGACCTAAGGGGGGGACAGTGACGTCTGTGACCTTTCAACAAGACACTGCAGTAAAACCTCCAACTGATCAGGAAACAGAGGACAGTGAAAGAGCATCTTGAGCCAATCTGGTATATCTCGTCTCAGGTTTCATAGTCACATTACCCAGCCTGTGGGGGCTGCTACATATGGAGAAAGAGGAAACATTTAAACCATCTCATTAAAAAAGTGGCCATAAAGCTTGCCTTCCAATGCTACATCTTGTGTAAACTTAATGCAGATGAAGGCCGATCTCTGAGCTCCAGTGAATTCCGTCTCCGTCTCGTAGAAATTCTGCATCTCAGCAGCTCAGCATATTCTATTGATAACTTACTTCCCTCCTGCATCTTTCACAGGTTTTCCAAGGCAACACCAACCCAACTGACGTTGCCAAGACGAAGCTTCCCAAGCCCACGCTGACGCGCTTCGTTCGGATACGTCCCGTTACCTGGGAAACAGGCATCGCACTGCGCTTCGAGGTGTACGGCTGTAAGATATCAGGTTGGTTGCTGCTGAGATCACATACACATTCATACAGTGACTCCATATTCCATTTTCATACGCCTAATCAGCTTACACCACAGACTCTAGTCAGAATTTCTGCTCTCTTGCGGCAACCTAGTTGATATTTCCCATCCAGGCCTCACTGGTGCAAACACCTCCCTCCTTATCTGCTTCCTTTAAGGCTAAAGCAAGCTGTTGCATAATAGAGAAGTGGTGCATGAAGGAGGATTGCCTATTTATGTCTCCCCATGTTTAGATGTACCTCATCCAATATATATGAAGCCAACAGCTTGCAGGCAGAGTGAGCTGAAGCCGGGTGGGCTCTGTTTGGGCCCATCCCTCCTGCAGATCTTTCCTCAGCCTCCTCTTTAGTCTGGCTTTGCTTTTAAAGCTTTGATTTTGTTTGTCTCATTTTTGCCTTTTTTTTTTTGTTGATGTTATTTTAATGTGTGGTATGTGCATGTGTGTGCGGCTCCCTTTCGTATGGTTTTTAGCACATCTGCCTGACTCTCTGCGGGATTATGAACATGTGTATTGAATTCTAATTAGCACTTGGATGTGTGTTTTGTTCCCCTGCACTTACAAATGAAGTGGACAGGGACAAAATATATGAAAGTAAGCCTCTTGTATTTTTTCCAATGTTGTGAGCGCCCAGGATTAAAATTAGGGGTGGAATTATTTGCAGCCAGCTAAATGTGAGCCGGTCGAGTGTTGTTTTTTAAAAAAAACTTTTAATGGAGCTTTGTAGCTCTCTGGTACATATGCAGAGCACTGTGGGTACAGCAGGGTTACAGATGGGGCGTGTGTTTTGGGGCGCACGACCAGACCGCTGCGCAGAGCATAAACACATCACAGGATCGAAGTCACCACAGGGCCTCGGGAATGACGTCAGCACCCCTGGGTGCTCTGAAGACACTGCCAGCTTCACTGCATGCTAGCAGAGAACGAGAAGCTCTGAGGCTCTTGAGGGCTACATAAACTCAGTGACTCACTCCGTTCTACACTTAGTTACAAATCCTTGATACAAGATCTTGAGTAACTAGTGCTTTTAAAGTGCTCTTAAAGTTCATCGCCGCTTTTCTCACCAATAAAGGACTTTTCAAATCTGCATTTTTTCCAAGTTTTCCCCTTCCAGTTTTTCTTTAAAGCCATAACTTAGGCATCACAGGAGAGGAGGAGTAAAATCCCAGAATGCGGCAAGATGTTCTCCCTTAAATCATCATGGTCGCGTGCCGATCTAAACAGCTACTCATTAATGAACAAGATCCGCCACCCTGTTGTTAGTAAATATGCCGCGGTGTATAAATATCACTGATAAACCACCGATGCTCCACCCAAACCCTGTGCATGGCTCACATAGCCGCGTATCACCTTGTGCTTGCTCCCCTGGGTGTGCCGCTGCGTGCATGGCATCGCAGCTGAAGTCAATTAACAGCTCCAGATGACCCAGGCACTCGGGCAGAGCGTCTAAGCTCAGATCAGTGTCTCTCACATGCACTATCACACATGTGTACCTTTCTCTGTATCCTCCCACTTCAAAGGGGGTTCAGTATGCCTTTGCTCTGCCAGGGCCCAGCTCACTGATCGCTCTCAAACAGATTCTGGCCAAAGATGAAAGAAAGTGGGAGAAAAATAAAACAGTCGAGGAGCATTCGCACAGCCAGCATTTGTTACATGAGCTCCAATTTGGACCTTTTCGAGAATGCAGGAGCAGAGATTTGTCCCACGGGTTCTCACAGGAGCCGGTTTAGATAACTGGAGACAGAGAAAAAGAGAGAGAAAGACAAGTCTGAACGGGGCCTTGTTTTCTCCAAGTTTTCGCTGACTTTTCCCAGACGCAGCTACGCTATTGATTCCTGCTGCGGTACAGTGCACGCTCTGTCTCATACAGACACAGAAGATGTAATAATGCTGGGATTTATCCCTCCGTGGGAGCCAGATAGTAAATATATTATTGCTTAGCACAGGTCTCTGACTCAGTGTCTTGGGATTAAGTGCTGGAGGAAAGATAGGACGAGACACACAGGAAGATTTAAGCCCAATAAAAGCTGCTAATACAAGTGTCAGACTTCGAGTGGCAGCTCGTGGAAAAGTTTTGTGGACTCCTGTGGATTCTTTCTAGCTATGCAAAGAAGAATTTCTGAAGTATATAATATTTACTGCAGTCTCTCTATCGCGCTGCAGTTCAACCTTCTGTTTGGGTGGGGCAGCCAATTAAAGGACATATAGCTTTAAGTAAAGGTGACCTCTCACTTTAAGAGAGAGGAGAGCTAAAATGGCTTGTTTCAGACATAATGTGGACTGAGGCCCAGCAAACATTGGGATTATTTTTAATTATGAATCATGCAAAGTTACTCTAGTAGAGAATGTAAATGCAAAGCTGGAAGAGAGTGTAATCACTCTCCTTTACAGTGTTTACAGCATAAGTAAGTTGCTGTGCATGACTTTTACAACATCTCAAAAAGACAATCCCGTCTTGGGTTCAGAACTATTGTGTCCTTATCAATCACTCGCATGGTACAAAATTACTTCACAGATTTCACAAAACATTTGATAAAAGAATATGAACATAATTATGTCTATCTACAGCTAAAGCATAACTTTCTCCTTAGGTCAGTTCATACAGCTAAAAATTACAGTAATCCTAAATTCAGAGCAGCCCACCAGTGTGACAGAGCTTTAAAAACTTATTATCTGAGACAAATTTGTTTTTATTTTCACATGTAGTGTTAGAGTTTGCTGGGTTTTGACTGTTGTTGCTGGGTTTTGACTGTTCTAACCAGAAATTTCTACATCCATGTACAGTCAATAAGTTTTCATTGGAATTATATCTGGCCACCTTTCGTGTAATATCAAGGCAAAAACATGAAAATGGACAAAAAAAAGTTTAAGGTTAAAGCATTCAGATGGTTCTACAAGCAGTAGCGACGAATTGGTGCCCTTCGACTTCATTATACAAGGGGATGTCACTGGAAACAAGGCTTGAGAAAAGAAAATGAAAAAAACCAGCTTTCTCTCTTTTAAACAAACTGGAGATGGAATCAAAGATCATAAAATATACAAAACGTTTAGCTAGAGATGATCACAGAGGTAGAATAAAAAAAATAATACAATGAAAGAGGAGAAAAAAGTTTGGAACTTTGGACAGGAAACAACAAGGTGTTCAAAGATGCAGCCCCACAGATGTTAACAGCTGCGGAGCAGAAGGTAGACGAGTGCAGCAGCAGCAGCAGATAAAACACAAAGAGAATGTGTTTTTGTGTGTATATGAGTCTATAGAGGGAGGGGCAGAGAGATGAAAAGAAAAACTGCTCCCAGAATGCAGGAGATGGAAACACCAACAGAGAGGAGGGTTTTAATTGGCTGCCTGGAGACAACCGCTTCAGGCAGAAGAATTAGTATGCATGAGATCTGCAGGCAGAGAGACACAGAGAAAGAGAATAGAGGCAGAGATCACAGTAACATCACAACGAGTTTGGGAAATAGTTGTCCTCACTTTGACTTTGACTATCCATGACGATGCCCCTGTATGAACTCAAATTCACTGAAGCAGAGCCGTGGCAAGCCTGATGCTGAACCTCAAGCCTTTGGATGCAGATCGCATGTTTTATTTTTCCATCTATCCGCTCTCTAGGTTTTCTTTTGTTTGTGTCAAAAAGCTAAGCACCTTTTGCTTTCCCATTTGCCTTTCAGAGTACCCGTGTTCAGGCATGCTGGGCATGGTATCAGGCTTGATTAATGACAACCAGATCACCGCGTCCTCCCATACAGACCGGAGCTGGGTACCAGAGAATGCTCGCTTGCTAACAAGTAGGACAGGATGGACCCTGCTGCCCCAGCCACAGCCCTTCACTAACGAGTGGCTGCAGGTGGATCTCGGCGAGGAGAAGCTAGTGAGGGGCTTGATCATCCAGGGAGGGAAGCACCGAGAAAACAAGGTGTTCATGAAGAAGTTCCGCCTGGGCTACAGCAACAATGGCTCGGACTGGAGGATGGTGCTCGACACCAGTGGAAACAGGCCGAAGGTGGGTTTTTCTCTCTTACCTTGCACAGTGCCCAACAATACTTGGGTATGTGTTCAGTTCTGCTATCAAATCAGAAGATTAGTCTTAATCAAAGCTCTCTTGTATCATTTTTCAATTCATGCACCCAGGATTTTTTTTTTCAAGAGCAAGGATTGGAATTGACGTTTTGATTTAACAGAGGTTTTACCTTCAGCACTGTGGAAAATGATTTGAATACCAACTTCTAAAAATGTCTCTTAGACACGTCAGAGCATCGATTGTGATTATGACGCATTTAGTCAATTTTCACCCGACTACGCGCCGGGCAGTTGTGAGTCATTGAACAGTCATTGTGAGTCAATTTTAGGAGTGCTTTGAATCACATTAGGATAAGCATCTTGAGTCTCTCAGAGTCCTTCCCCCTGTTCTCCCCTCCTGCTTTGTATTCTGCATGACACACACACACACCGTTCAACCCTTTCAATGGATAGTGAAACCTCTCCAGAGAGGAAGGAGGGGTGAAAGGGAGTCAGAGGGATGAGAGAGGAAAGAACGGGCAACAGTCGAGAAGTGACCAGAGATTTATCTCCCAGTGGCACTGCCTTGCGCTGAAGGCATACTTGCCAACACTTTGCTCGATGCATGCACACACTTACACACAAAGTATGTAAGTGTGTGCATACTCGCGGATGCAGGCACACACACCTCCGAGAAGAGCTGCAACAGCTCGTCCCCAATTACAAGTGTCCCTGACAGGGCATAAATCTGATCCAGATGGGCTGATGGTTGATTTATGAAGGGAGTGAGGAGGATCCATATCCCGGCTGTCCTAGTTAGTGTCCTTTCTCCTCTTGCCTAAGAGTTTCCCAGCATCTAAGGCTCACCAGGCGTCTTCACGTGATCAAACCCATTAATCCGCTTCCGTCATTCCTCTCTCTCTTTCTTGGCTTGCTTCTCCCACACTGCCTCCTCTTTTCCTTCGTTTATACCTTCCCACATGGAGGACCGGAGAAAGAGTTAAAGGAGCAGAAAGTTACCCTTGTCAGAGGTGTGAGTCATGCTGTCTTTGCCACTGGACTCCTGTGTCACTCACCTAGTCTGTGCTTTGGATATCAGCAAGATTACACATCTGGTCAGCTTATTTATTTATTTTACTTTTCATCTGTCCACCTACCCAAAACAACCAACCCTCTGTATCCATTTTCAGAACGTAGGAGTAATTTTGCTGTAGGGTACCTGCATTTGGGGGGCTGTAGCAGTCAATACTAATCTTTATCACTCTTGCCCTTTTCCCTGCCAGATATTTGAAGGCAACAGCAATTATGACACTCCTGAACTGAGGACCGTGGAGCCTCTGCTGACCCGTTTTGTCAGGATTTACCCAGAGAGGGCCACTCCTGCTGGGATGGGCCTGCGGCTGGAGCTGCTGGGCTGCGAGATTGAAGGTAAAGCTCAAAAACATGTAGGACTTTCAATAAAATCGATTGCATTGTGTGTCCTCTGTCTAAAATGCTCCTTTCTGTTTTGATGCACAAAACTATAAAAGAAATAGAGTAGTATTTCTATTGACGCTGGTGACATTTCCACCCGTGGTGCTCATTTCTCCACCAGCAACAATTATGTGTTTACCAGTGGTGGCAAAGTTACTCCCCCAGAGTGAAACCTTTCTTCGAGCAGTTGACATTTTCAGCTATAGTGATGTTTTTAGTCACGAAAATGACATTTTCACTCCCGTAGTTGACGCCAAGACTGTCTTCGATTGTGTTTCATTTTCTCCCCGTGATGATAACCTTAGTGGGCACACCTAGACCTCTCAGACTACATGCTCACATCTGACGTGTGTTGACTCACACGCAGGTGAGCAGTCTATCATCCTAGCTAATGGCATGGCTGTGAGGAGCTAGCGCGTCATGTCTTTGCCACAGTCCTGTTTATTTAAAGACGTGCATGAGCGCTCCCTATGTCGAGCCCACAGCTGTCCAGCTCCTGCTCTTTATCCTTACAAGGGATAGTTGTCTTGTCTCCCTGTAACATCAAAGCTGCCCCCAATAGCTAGCCACTTCTACAGGGGATCAAATGAAAGCCCACCTGGCCCACTAGGATTATTGCATCCTGGCCTTCATCGCACTCTTCCCAACCTCGGCACGTCTTTCTTCTTTCAAAGGACTGCGCCCACTTTGCTATCTTTAAAATTACCATTATTTTTTTTCCAGCTCTTTATCTGCCTCTCTCAAAGCTGATGTAGCACAAAAAACGCTCAGCAATATAAGCACACGGAGCATCCTAGCCCTAAGTGGATTTGCATATTGGATTTCAGGGAGGCCCATTCTCTTGTAAGCCTCATGGACTCCCACCGGGAGCTTTAGTCAGATGATAATGCTTGTTTTCGCTGTTAATGCCAAATAAACACAAACTCGCACAGATTTATGCACACAGACCAACCGCAATCACCTTGCCAAACATGTGGTTACAGTAAACTGTACACAGTCGGGTGAGTGCACAGGCAGGTGCATCTCCTAGTGTGTACAAATGTGTTTGTGTGTGTATGTGTGTAGCAAGTCGTAGCAGGAGGCCGAAATCCTCATTTCTATGAGAGGCTCCCCTGACGCAGCGCTGACCCCATCCCTGACCTTCCCCACCCTGAATCTGACAGGAGCTGATCTGCCTCATATTTCATCTAGCAGAGAGAGCGAGCAAGAGCATTGGCTCACACACATGCACAAACACACTCAATCGCTCTCACGCACAACTACAGATATTGTACACATTTTTCAAGATGCTTGCCCCTGTCTGTCTTCGCCTCCCTTTTGTCGCCTCTCTCCTCATTCCTTCTCCTCGGCCTGCACTGAGGAAGCCAGTTTAATCCTCAGACAGTGCAAACACTTATGAAAGGTTTGGACTACAGGAAGTGTTTTGTAGCTCCTATAACTATTGGAGGAAATACACTTTTTTGTGCGGCCATACAGTGCAGGAAGAAGGACTATCAAAAGTGCTTGGAACCCTTTGATAGCGTTTCAAAGCTGCATACAAACTGGAAGGAATTTGTGGTGACATAGTGACCAGAGACCAGAGGCTGTAGTCGGGACCCACAATAAACTTTCAAGCAAGTGAAACTACCAAAGACAGTGAAGAATACTGTTGATTTACAGAGAGTCACCAAGGCAACCTGAGCCTGAAATACCAGCAAGAGACAAGCTGGCAGTTTCAAACTGATGCGCAATGAGCAAATCGTTTCCAGTGCTCCTACTTCAGGGTTTGGACTCTCCAAGCACAGGAAGTGATGTCAGTGACATGAATGAATGTGGGTTAGTTTAGATGTAAGCATACTTCGTTGCAGATACTGGCTGATATAAATTTAAAATCATCCAACAATATATGTCATGTCAGCTGTGTAGGGAAGAGCTGTAAAGTTGAAACAAAGCATGTAAAAACAGAACAACGGTGAAGTCCAAGCTTTTTTAAGACTATGTGTGACGGGGGGAAAATGCAACACAATGTTCGCTCGTCAAAGCAAAACTGTCCTCCCACATTTCCTCTCACCTTGAGCTTCTCCACACAGTGAAGCAGTGACTGATGAGAAGAAAGTAAAAAATCCCCAAAGCTCTGTGTGTGTAAAAACTTGTCCTGACAAATGGCTATTTTGTCTGCGCCACACAGTTATACCCTGCTTTTACAACTCTGTTGTAATCCTGACACTTACAACACAACAAACACACGCTCAGTCTTGTTTTGTTTGCAGATGTTTCTTTGTCAGCTGCTAGCTTGCTATCACACCATTAGCGGCCCTACAGAAGTGGGAAAGCATATAAAAAAGACCTTAGAAGACATGTAGTTGTTGGGGAAGTTCCTCAGTGTGCAGATACCCTCAAGGAGTCCTGAGAAATATTGGGTCTGAAATCTCCAAAAGGCACACCGCTGTGTGGCACTGGACCATGGAGCGGATTTTGGGCCTTTCCCACATCCAAGTGAAGCAGGGCCATAATGATAGACTGGAATGGCCCTGCTTATATCCAGTCCCAAGTCCTGTTACTCCACCTTCTAGTTTCAAAGCCTTACGCACCATGTATTCGCTTCAGCTCTATTTATACACCCACACCTCCACAGCTTGATGAAAGGATGGATACTAATAGCTCAGTTCTACACTAACGCTCAGCATGGAACTGTGAGCACAGCAATCGAGCTTACAGAAATATATTTCACTGTTTCTTCTTCTTTTCTTTCCTTTTCTGTTTTTGTTTAAACTATATGCTTAAAATCGTAGGCTTGAAAAGAAGGATTTCAGACAATTAACAAAAAGAAATGCGATGCTATTCAATAGATACTGGCCTTAAAAACAAAGGAAAACACTGTAACCTTTTTTTTTTTAAGTAGTCGAAAAATCCCTTAAGCTAAAATCAGTGCACTTTCCATGTTTAACCTGTAATCTAACCTGTATTGTTTCCTCTCTCTCCCTCTCCAGCTCCTACACTCCCGCCAACCACCGCAATCCCGAGCACCACCCCGTCTGACGAGTGTGATGACGACCAGGCGAGCTGCCACAGTGGCACAGGTGATGACTACGACGTGACAGGTGCTAACATCGCCTTCATGAGACTGCGACCAGCCCCTTCCCCTAAACCCTCCCTTCCCTAATTTCCCCTTGCTTTTGCTGTGGCTGGCGCTCGATCGTCTCCCTCGATTCTGCGCCATCACAGCTTCTGTAGCATCGCTGCCGCAGTCAGATTTTGATACCAAACCCAGTCTTCCATGTACTGTACCCTGCACACTGGCAAGCATGCATGCACCCTCGTGTGTCCTGGCAGCCACACAACTCTAATTTGCTGCGCCCCCGTTGCTACCACCTCCTCCTCTTCAGTCTACCACTTCTTACCTTAAGCTCTGAGCGCTCACCAGAAAGCATTGTTGCATTTGCACCTGAAATCAATTCACCCACATCTGTTCTCTATCATTTCATCTCTCACTTGCTTTTTGCTCTGGCTCCCCCCCCTCTACTCACTCCTAGCTTACTTTTCCTTCTAACCAGTCAACTATCTCAGCCTGCACCCCCCATTAACCAGCAGTCTCCAATGATGAGCATGGCACCGTCTCAGTCATGTGTATTGTATAAGTTCTTCCTGCTAGGAATACCAGAAAAAAGGCATTCATAAGAAAGAAGCCAGAGACAAGGCATGCGTTGATACGCCAAGTTTAGTTAGCATGGGTACTTATTTAAAATGAAACTTAGCTCATTGCAAACCTAGGCTAACTGTGCTAACATTCTGTATTGTGACAGGTGGTAACATGATGCCAGAGAGCACTACTGCTGAAATGGATACCATCCCAGGTGAGCAAAAGATACCATATATACATATTTTTTAAGGTCAGTGCTTTCAAAGTTTGCACATCAGAGCGATGAAACATACAGCGGGGCAAATGTTTAACTGCTCATGGTTTGTTCTGAATTAATTTCATGAATTCATCAAGAGACACACCTGAGATAATGATTGCCAGCCTCTCTCCTCTGATGTGTGTCTGTTATTAAAGCTGATGATATGGCCCTGAGAGGCTCCCGCTGACAGGGTAAAGGGAGGCTACGTGATGCAAGGCTAGCCGATGATTAGCACTGGTGCTCTGCTGCTGCCTTCTCAGCATAATCACTAATCACCAGGCTGACACCGACACACACACAGAGTGCGCACAGACCTGTAAAAGCCAGATGCAAATGACTGGAGGAAGTTAGGTGCACTTTGGGGCCCACATGCATGGACAGACACACATAGCCAGTGTCTCCTACAGCGGGCTGATGAGGCAGCAGTCAAGAAGCAGTGCCCCAGCCTGACCTTGGCTAATGGGCCGTAGGCTCCACCCAACCCCCTTTCTCTCAGTCAGCTGGCTCTGCGGTCTGTCTTCGATTTGGGGCACGAGCGATATTATTAGAGTAGCTCTAAGATGCAAATGTGTGTATGCATTTATGCACATTTTTGTGTGTGTATGTCTGTATGAGTCTAATGAAGTACAGGTAAACGCCTATCTATTTGACTTTTCATCTCAAGACTCTCAAACCATGCATGTTAATAAGCTGTGTGTGTGTGTGTCATGCACCATGCATCTCAGGGGATATAGTTTCCACTCACATTCATGGAGAAATAAATATATATACATACATAATGGCCAAGTGAGTCACAGGCTCCTCATAATGGAAAAAAAGCCAAAGTCGTTTTAATTGGGAATGAAGTTTCTATGGGGAAAATGGTGGCTTGGACCCTGAAATGTGGTTGATATGTGATGGGAATTCCATCCTTTGTGTTTAATGGGTAAATAGCGTCATTGCCTGCAGAAGTTAGTTAAATCCTTCCCATTTTTTAAGGGAATATTAGCTCATAGATTCTGTCATTCAGAGAGTGGTATCTCTAAAGGCATTTCATGTTGGAGAATAAAGCTATGGCTGGCCTCCCAAACATCTCGTTTCCCCAGTGTTCCTTGAAGTCTTTCTTTATCTAATTTGGAAAACACTAAAGCCCGAGCTCCCACACATTTTCTGGCCTCGATGAAGGCTTCTTCGACACGGCGTGTGTCCACAGGGGATGGCATTGTTGGAGTGGGGCCCCGGCGCTGTTACCATAGCTGTCTTCGAATCCCATGTCCCTGCTCTCATTAAAATCGTCAGTTCGCAGCGGGTTGCTATGAATGTTTCCTTTCCCAACTGGGCACGGTGTCCAGGCATCTGTCTTCCTGTCCCTGCCATTGGGGGTTTTGACTCTTCTCAGTGTTCCCGTTTAATGCATTCTTTACATACCCTGTTGCATTCATTAGAAGAGATCATTAAATACAGCCAAGACACAAGGACTGCATGAGGTCTGTGCCATTGGTTCACACTCTTTCTCATGTCAGAACTGTAATTTACCTTTTGTCCGACTCCTGCTTCTCCTTCATGAGTTAGCTGCTTGTATCACCCCCACCTGTAGGACTGTAGGCTTATGTCCCACAGTTATCTGCTGCCCTCTAGTGGTCTGTTCCAGAGCAGAATAAGAGAAGGAAGCTCCAAAGTGTAGCCTGTAGTTATACCATGACAGGCCCTGCGGTCATTGTTCGGATAGAGCCCAGGGCTACAGGCAGCTTCTCCTTTTGTAATAAGCAGAATGATTAAGGTTTTTTTTCTCCTGTGACACATGATCTTGATCTTTCTTCACACAGCTTTTCTCTGGTTTGCCTGCGACTTTGGCCGAGCCAATGATCCGTCCTTCTGCAGCTGGACATCGGAGGACACGGGATCTAGGTGGCAGATCCAGTCCAGCGGCACACCTACCCTCAACATCGGACCCAACATGGACCACACAGGTAAGTACCTCAGATGATAGACTCACAACATCTGACACAGTACATGTGGCATTTTACCTCTGTGTTGCTGATACAAGGGCTTTACATTACAGGTGAACCGGGGAATTTCATCTACACCTTAGCAACCAGCCCCCAAGAGACAGAGGTGGCTCGACTCGTCAGCCCCGTGGTCAGCTCCCCGGACTCGGACCTCTGTGTGTCATTCTGGTACCACATGTTTGGGCCACACATCGGCACACTACACATCAAGCAGCGCAAGCAAACGGAGAAGGGACCTGCAGATGTCCTACTGTGGACAGTCAGCGGCCACCAAGGCAACCGCTGGAGGGAAGGTCGTGTCCTCGTGCCACGCACCAACAAGCCTTATCAGGTAACTGACCCACCTTTTAATTTACCTGTGCTTTTTGTGTGTGTGCTGTCACTCTAGAGGCTCACTTATTTTTTTTGCCAAGGTGGTGATCGAAAGTCTAGTGGAGAGAAAGAGCTGGGGAGATATTGCTGTGGATGACATTAAGGTTCTCGATGGGATCACACTGCTAGACTGTAAAGGTGAAGCTTTGTGCATAGTTTCAGTGACTTCCTTCAGTTTTTGAACTAAAACAGCACTTTGGCACACAGCTCTGACTGCATTTTGTCATTTAGCTCTGCTTTTAATATGAATTTCTCTTTAAAGATCCCGACGTGCCCACTGAGCCAATATTGCCGGAGGATATTAATGAAATCAGTAAGTCCTTTCACACATCAGGTTTGTTGTGCATTCTAACCTTTTATAGTTTATTTTCTCACTTTTCTTTTTCTCTTCTGCTCCTTGCTTCCTCTCTAGTTCCGGAAAACACAGAATATCCAGACTTTGTGGATAACAACCAGATCCCTGAAGGCAGCATGCTAAAGACGCTTGACCCCATCCTGATCACCATCATCGCCATGTCTGCCCTCGGGGTCTTCCTGGGGGCCATCTGCGGCGTGGTCTTGTACTGCGCCTGCTCACACGGAGGCATGTCGGACAGGAACTTGTCAGCTCTGGAGAACTACAACTTTGAGCTCGTGGACGGCGTCAAGCTAAAGAAAGACAAACTCAACGTACAGAGCTCGTACTCGGAGGCGTGATTCAGGACAGAGCGCATTCATGTGACTGTGTGCGATGGGCCGGGCTCTCGCACGAGACTGTCTGCAGGCATATAATCCCGCCTGTCTGCAAGCAGACGGGCTGCCGATGCCCTCGAATCTCTGGACGAGGGACAGGTTCAGGAACCAACAGGAGGTCTGGACTGATCCATGCTTTTCTCAGGAGCTGCAGTTAAAAAAAAAAAACAGAGCCTACCAGTAAAGGGGGAGGGACACTGTGTACAAATAAAATACAGGAAAAAAAATATGTACAGATGATATTTTAATTTTCTATTTTGATTTTCATTCATTTTTACAATCGGATGCTGGTGTTGAGACCAATTTATTAATGATGTTTAAAGTATTTATCGTTTTCTGGAAAAAAAAAAGAAACGTCTTTTTATTATTACCATCAGTTGGTAACGGCTGTTTTCACCTTTTAGAAAGAGACGTATTGACATCCTAAGTGAACCATATCCGGTAAAAACTGTAGATTCGCCCCATGGCGTGGCAAACAGAGTGTGCCGTGAGACATGTACCCTTTCCCCCCCTTTGACCCCTATCACTCTAAAGTAAGGGTCCCATTCATGGCAATGTATGGTTCTGACAGTGCCTTTAATACGTTTTTGTTGGAATCCTCTGTTGATATCGGTGTTTTTTACTGTACTTGGCTTAAGCTATAATGACAGGAAACAGGGGCACATGACCTTAGAAATACCTGCAAAACAGGACAAGAGTTTATCACAGGTTTTTTTTGTTGTTGTATTTGTTTGTTTGTTTTCTGTCCAAAACAAAAACACACACACTGTAAATAAGTTTTAATATATTTTATTGTCCTTTTTTTAAAGAAAGTAAAAAGTAAAAGGAAAAAAAAAAGCTACAGTATCCCTTTTGTCATGGGTTTTTGCGTGTGCGTGTGTGTAAATACAATCTCCTGGACTGTTTCGTGGAAGGTGCAGTGTTTCATTTTCAGTCGCTCAGCTGAGCATGATTCGCCCGCTCGCTGACGCTCCAGCGATTTCAATGTGCATTCAAGCCATCTGTCACCGAAACATCCACTTGTCAAAAAGAGCCCCAAGGATGAATGAATCGAGAGGTAGCAAACGCACAAAAACAAAACAAAAAAAAGAGATGAACTCTCAGCACTCTTCTTCTTCTGATCACTCATGACCACGCCATATCTCTGCTGTGAGCTGAACTGGTCACTGTGATGTTTTCCAGAACTTTAAACACACTCGTGACAATTTCAGAGGAGGTGGTAAAATATATCAAATATTTGGCAAAAACAAACAAACAAACACCAATCCTCGTTGCTTTGCTTTATCTAAATCCCTTACTGTCTTGTCACTGTGGATTGTTCACCCAGGCAGTGCTATCTGGACAATGCAGCTTGAATGCACTTTGTTTTGCGAGCCCCTTGTGGTAGAAATCTGTAAAAAAGAGGGGTTAACACACTAACTGACGAATGGTGCTATCAGTAATTTAGCCAGACACATGTGTCTCATGATGAAAAAAATTTTTTAAATAAAAAAGCCCAGTTTGTATTGTCCACATGCTGTAGTGTAGCTCAAGCGCCCCGACCTCCTCCTCTTGGGGGGCTGTGAAGAGTTTTTAACGTGTTTCACGTGTAGCAGCCATAATGTTGTGATGTCAGAGCTGATGTCAAAAAGGACAGGACGCTGGTACAGTGGGTTGGAGTGGGGGTGAGGTGGGGTTGGGGGTGGGAATCGAGCATCGTCTGGGATGCTTTACCAAAGGATGGTTGCCCCCTTATACATACGGTTGGAGGGCTGGAGGGGGAGGAGGGGTTCCTCGCCAACACAAAATACCGTGAGACCACAGTCCCTCCTCTCCACACCCTTCCCCATGAAAAAATCAAAAAAAGGGGGTAGCCTATGGCAGGACACTCACAGAGAACAGCAACGTGTTTGTTTTTTCTATCTCTTTTTAAGCTTAAAAGAAGTGAAACGTCGCCCAGGTGTGAACTCTTCAATCCCAGGGTGGTGGTGCCCCCCCCCTCCACGAGGCTGCTGGGGCCCCTGAACTCAGTGGGGGGGTTTTGTGCCACAGTCAAAACAATCCAAAAAAAAAATCAATCCTGGGAGGCGTGGAGTCTTTTTACATGGATGTGCTTTGTATGTTGTGCCGTGGTGAACACACGTTCTCAGCTTGTTCATTTTATTTTTCAGGACCGGGCGACCCTCTCTCCCCTCAGCTTTTACACCGCCCCCTGCCCCTCCCCCACCTGTGCTTTCAGCTGTAGAGCACTGTAGCTGCAGCAGCTAAGGAGAAAGGATACTGTAGCGTGGACTCAAAAGAAATAATGTTGCACTGACAAATATATTTAAGAGGTTTATGTGTTTCTAGCATTCATTTGCAAAAAAAGAAAAGAAACTGAAGAAAATCAAAAACTGTTTTCTTTTTCTGTTCTTTTTATATATACATGCATATATATATATATAGTTTCAGATTATGTGACATAATTCTGAAATGTAAAAATAATGAGATGTTTTCATTATTGAAAAGGCAGAAGAGATTTTTTTTCCTCCCAGCAGTAATGTCCCTCCCCCGTACATTTACATGGCATATTAACCCTTCGTTTTGTACTGTCATTCAGACTTTTGTGCAGATTTTCTTTCTTTCTTTCTTTCTTTTTTTTTTTACAATAACAAGGAATTAAGATTTTTATTTTCAGTACTGCTTCTGTAATTTACTGTTGTTAAGGGCGGGAGGGGAAAGGAATAAACAGCAAAGGCCTTAAAAAATTGGAAAGGGAATTTGTGAGTTGTAATTCAGGCTTTGAAATGTTTTTTTTCTTTCTTTTTCTGCTCCAGTCGGACATCCAAACCACGGCCCTGCTGTGAAGGGTTAAACCAGCAGCTTCATAAGCAAGCAGCTCTTTGAAACAGCATCTTTTTTGTTGTTGTTGTTTTTGCTTGAGAGTGATGTGAAAGCACTATCAAGGCAACGCAGTGATGTTAAAAGAGAACTTTTTTGTCTGGTCTCTGTCTCATTGCCACCGCTTTCCAAAGATACAATAAAAAAAAAAAGCGTCTCCACACGAAGGAGGATGAACTTTTCTTTGCTGAGGAGTTTTGCTTTTTTTCTGCATTTAATAAAAGAGAAACAACTCACCGGCTCGATTGGCCTGACACTGAGCAATGACAGGTGAAAATTAACCTCCTGATCCCAGATCAGAACTCTGCTAATGTGAGTTTCCACCTTACTGAAGTAGTTAACAGTGGTGAAACTGATGGCATAAAGTAAAGGGCGGGTGGTGACCACTAATGAGAAGCTGATGTGAGCTGGGATCAGTCACTCAGCTGGATTTTGATCCTGGTCTATCATTAGTTCAAACTGCATTTTCACTGATTTTTTTCTTCTTCTAAATTTACAGGGGTCATATCGTTTTGCCACTTATTTTGGCAGGCCAGGAAATGAGACAGAAAGTATCACCACAGAGATTTTTAAAATCTCTGGTTTCAGTGTCAGTTTCAATTTAGAGCGTGAGATACAGCATGTAAGCAGCTCAATGAGGAATGCTTATACACACATCTTGAAAGACATAGCAGGACCCTCATCATCGTTAGCAAGCAAATTAGAGTCCTAACATCTTTCAGCTGCTATATCCTTCACACGCTATTGACTACATGAGAGCTTAGAGCATGCAAACCCAACTTCATCGTTGTTTTATCTCTCCTCAGACTGCTGAAAACTAATAATCTTGCAAAACTATGCTCAACATTAATTAATGATTAATTAATTAGTCATTAACACACAGAGTATCATCAGTCATTTATCTGTGTGGCACGATTGATGGAGAATTGTAGCTTGATATACACCACAATTAGAAAGTGTCTGATATGGATACTTTATTTAGCAGTACTTCTTTGGGTTTTAAAGTCTTCTTTTCCAAAGGCTTTAAAGTGCTGCTTCTTTGTGAATATGTTATCTACTAATTCTAAAGATTAGTCTTTAATTATTAATTTTGGGGATAATGAAAAATCCCTTTTGTGTTTAGCTTTTCTATTCTATACCAGTGCAGTCGCTCTTATTAAAATCTGCAGAAGTCATTATTGAATCACCTCCTTAAAAGGCTATTAGTTTATCACTTATTAAGAATCAGTCAGTGCTGTAGCTACAATATCAGTAAAAAAAAAATCTCTTGCTCCAGGTCAAACGTAACATGGAGCCAAAAAATCAAAGCCACAGTCGCACTGTGAGGAGAATCACTCACATTGTTTTTTGTCACAACTAGAAATTTGAAAATGTTTGACTTACTAGTTTGTAAAGGCTTTTTAGCTTTGCAGGAAAGAAGTTATAGCAGCATAACCACAGCACTAGTAACGTCCCGGACAGGCTCGCATCTGAAACTTGTAGTTTTATATTTTGCCACTGGGTGGCTCTGTGGAGTAATATTGAGTTCTTTATTCTGTATCATATTCCACGTTTGTTAAATAAAAGGAACATTATTATGAAACGGTCTCTAATGTATTAATGTAGAGCACTACAGTAAATGTGTATTTGCTTCATTATTTTTCTTTTTTGTTTCCATATTGTTTAATGTCTGCAAATGATTTAGTGGACTAGGAATGATTTGCCAGTTATAATACGTGCAAACATAATACACAGTTTGTTTGTTTTTTATTGTGGGCATTGTGATATGTTATCACGGACGCAGAGTGACTGGCTGACTTCAATAAGTTGCTGTGTTACACAGTCTTTACTGGTACTGCCAAATAAAACAGAACCGTTAGTTATCTGCGCCTTTCCTGCTATAACAAGAGGAAATTGTGTCTGTCATCTCGCTATTTTTCCATGACGAAGTCGTCTGCCCTCAAAGTGCAGCTCTGAAAAAAACTTAGATTTGAAATCGTATTTGTTATGCCCCTGTCCATGCAGTAGCCAAATCCCACCACAGGGGGGCTCCAGAATCCACAGAAGTCCTATGGCATTTATCCAGGACACCTCAGCTATTACGGCCCATCACTTTTATACCATTGGCTGTAAAAAAAAAAAAAAAAAAAAAAGGCTACAAAAACTCACCATCCACTTCATTAGGAACAGGTTTTTTGTTCCATATTGATATGATAGCATCACAGAGATGCTGCAGATCTGTTCGTTGTACATCCATGATCTGAAATTCTCATTCCTCCATATCCCAAAGAGGCTCTCTTGGACTGAGATCTGGTGGTGGTGGAGGCCACCTGAGTACAGCGAGCTCATTGTTATATTCAAGAAACCAATTTGAGATAATTTGAGCTTTGTGACCTGGCATGTTGTCATTAGTAGATTATACACTGTTGCCAAAAAGGGATGGATATAATCAGCAAGAGTAGCTACTCAGGTAGGATGTGGCATTTTAAATGATGCTCAGTACTAAGGAGCCCAAGATGTGCCAAGGAACCACAACATTACACCACAAGCAACAACTTGAATTGTTCATACAAGGCAGGATGGAGCTGTGCTTTTATGTTCTTAAAGCTAAAGTCTGATCTTATCATGTGAATTTTGCTGGAATGTATGCACAGTTTTATTTATATAGCACCTTTTAAGATAAATATCACAAAAAATTGTCTAAAAAAGTTACCCAAAAGCAACTTTACTTAAAAAGATGGCTCTTTAGTTGTTTTTTATAAGAAACCACCAAATCCGTAGATCTAAGGCTCAGTGGGGGAGAGTCTAGGGGTCACTGTGGGAAAATCTGTGTCTCCTTTAGTTTTCTTGTATAACACAAGGTCTCTGATATCCTGATCGCAGGATATCAGAGACCTGCTGGAAACAAATGGCTGTAAAGGTTCAGTGATGTACATCAGTGTTTACCCACAGAGAGCTCTGAAAGTCACAACCAAAATCTTGAAGTGGACTCTGAAGTTGACGAGGAGCCAGTGCATCTGAATTAGAAAGTGACCTGACAGTACTCACAGGTGCATTCTGAACAACTTGCATACATTCTGAGGAGGTTTTGTTGAGACAAGTGAACAAGCAATTGCAATTTTCCAGAAAGGATGAGATAAAAGTATTTGCCATAATTTCTAATTCACAGCGTGAGAATCACAGCGTGAGATTTCATGTGATCGTGATCATCCAAAGTTAAAGCACAAAACTGTGAGGGGCACAAACAAGGACTTCTGTTTTTTCTATATTAATCTGAAAAAAATGTCAGCCACCCATGCAGGACCTGAATCTGGTATTTAGAAAATCAGCAGCACAAGAGAATACAAAAATAGGGGTTGACTTTGCCTCCACACCTAAACAGAAAAACAAGAACAGTCAGTGAGATTTGGCAAGTGGGGGAACATTAAGATCTGTTGTAGTTCCCAGCTCAGGGAAAATAATAACAGCTCACAATAATTTCTATTGGCACCATAGGCAAGAAAAGCAACTGACAATCTGTATAGCTTATATCTTTATATGTATATATTTACAAAAATTGCTATATTAAAGTTTTGTTTTTTTGCTTCTATTGTTTATTGTTTATTTCATAGCATGGTGTCTATTATTCAGTGGAAAGACAGTGGATCACTGCTGGAATATCCACTCATGTCTCTTTTTGCAGGATGTCTCATGGAACTGCCTGTAGGATTGTCTAGATTTGCATTCAAATGCCCATCCAAAACAAATGCCTCTTTGGGGAATGTTTGCTCCCTTTCAGCAATGTCTTCTTTCTTACTTAAGTGTGATTTGGGATGTATATCAGTAAAATCACAACTTAATCGGAACCTGCAGCAATTTCTGTTTCTCTGGAATGATATGAGCCATGTCGTTTATATGAGCCATATCACAAGTCATATCAACGTTTATCCTTGTAATAATACAAAAAAAACATACTTTGAGTTTTAAAACTACTGCTGAATACCTGAAAAAAGTAGAAAGAAATAGCTGTAGTTTCTAGAACAGATCTTTCTGTGAGAAATAGAGAGCTGCATTCTCTTGTAAACACTCCCAGGAGGCTAAACAGGATTTGAGGGTCTTCCGGCCCACTGTTTATTTTTTCTCACTTTCTTTCCCCCACTGTGTCCACTAGTGCTCAGGCACAAAATAACAAATCAGAAAGTTTAAAGTAAATAAATAGCTGAGTGAGTTTACTTATTTATTTTTTTACTAGAACTCATACAAAAAAGTAATGGTAGTGGCTCATTTTGTATTTGTGGCATCTAATACCTCTAAAAGAATTTTCATAAAAAAAATAAATAAATTTCAGCTTTGTGGTTGTTAAAAAAAAGTATTACACATTTTTAAAGAGTCCACTCGAATTTCAGGTTTTCAGTAATATAGATACTTTACAGCAAACCCTTGATTTTATTCTTTTTCATTTTTTGTTTTCTATTGGTTTTATATAACTTTTTATTATATAACTAAATTGGATTAACACCAAAAACATTTTAAATAAATTATCATATTTAAAATATGAGTAGAAGAAATTACGACTGGATTTTTAAAAAATGTTTTGTAGTAAATTACACAGTAAAAGATAATTAATCAGATGTATTTAAACTTTATAGCCTACTCTTTTTTTTAGCTTCAGTGTGAAACTGTTAGTGGACAGTGAGGTACAAGTACAGAGCCAACTGTCCTTATAGTGATGAGGATGATGCTGATGGTGATTAAAGATGTGGGGCTGTCTTCTAGCGTTGACGTAGGCAACATAAGGGTCAAGTGAGCAAAATTAAGACGGTTAAACGAATGCGCGCGCCTTCAAAACAAAAAATATCAAAGCTTGTTTGTTTGTTTTTTGAATACGTAAAAAGACTTTGATGACGCATTGGGAAAACTTTTTAATTAGAGGAAGTGAAACTTTAATTGGAATGGTTAACAGGACATCTGTATCTTAGAAAGTACTAAGATACAGTACTAAGAAGGTCTAGATTTTACCCCAGATATTACAAAAATTTTAACCCCATATAAACAAAAAAAGAAAGAAAAGAAAATTAAAGACTTCTACCACCGTCTTTGTTTTTTGGAATTCCCCATTAATCTCCATTTACCAGAGAATTCTTACTCTTCTGTAAAGCTTTCGTCCTTCTCGAAAGGGGCTATAAAAATCTTTAACTTAAAAGTTATTGAAATTTTTTCCTATTTTTGTTATATATACAATTATAAAATATAAAGATAATAAACAAAAAAAATAAAAAGATTTGAATTTGATTTTATGTTGAAGGAGCTGTAACCGGAAACGCTCGGTGTGCCATTGTCCGCGATGCTGCTGCATTTTTTATTTATTTTTTTTAGGAACAGCGGCGGAGGACTGAGGATTTCACTCTTCGCTCGTCCCCTTCATTTAATCCGCGGTAAAGAGGTCCGCCCAGGCAGTGTGCGGATACTGTCTCCCTCTCCAACTACCGAATATTTGGTTTTAAACATATATACTGCCGACATATTTCTCTGCAGAGAGGAATGAGCAGCAGGATAAATCTCCAGTGACTTTTCGGAGGAGAGAGTGGTCCCCGGTGCCAGCAGGGCAGATAGTTGCTGTCTGCCTGTGCCGCTCCTGCGGGCAGAGGACTACAAACGCTAGCTTACTTCTGCTTATGTCTCCTGTATGAAATAACAGCGCCAAGGTAAACTTCATTCGTTCATTTATTTCCTCTTTTTTCTTCTTTTTTCTTTATTTTTCTAAACGTAAGTTTATACTGTCACTGTTACATTTTAATGGCAGGTATATAAAGTTTGTAACATTTGTAACATTTTATTATTTTTCTCATCGCCCACGTTTTTTTTCACTGATACTTGAACCCGTTTGCAATAATCTAATCACGGGCATTGTGTTGTGGTTTAATTTGACATGACAGACATGCAGATTTAAAATGTAAAGATTCTGGCTGTTTATGGGGCATAGTTGTGGTTACTGGCCATGTGTCAGTGTGTTACATTGTCATTAATAGTCAAACTGAAGTGTACTAATGTGCTCGGTGTTGTGCCAGAAATCTGATCGTCAAAAAGTGATTTCCGGTATTTGCAAAAAAGTGATTAAATAATATTAAAATTAGATAGATGAGTTGTTGGCCTATGATATGCAAAACATGTGCCAAATGTATAATAATAGATGATATCATAATAAATGATATCATCTTCAGACACAAACAACATTCCTGTCACAAGGTAGAACATGCAATCAGTTTTTGGCAAAGTGACTAAAATGTATTCTTTATTTATCTAGTTAAAAAGTATCGTTGGCATTAAAAATGGCTTTTTAAAGAGAATTTGCAACAAATAAAACATAATAGTTCTACAAAGATATTTTAAGTGGCCACAAAGGTCTGAATTAGTTATAATGTAGGTACAATGTCACATAAAGTCATAACTTCCAAAACATTAATTTATTTATTTTATATAGAACCACTTTGTAAATACTGTTGACCTCAGTCTATTTACCAATATACGCAAAAAAACAAACAAACTGCTAAAAACCTAAAAACAGAGCTATAAGACTTTATAAGTGTTTACTGTCTGCTGCTTGTTGTTGCCCATGCAGTGCGTGATTGATAGGCTGAACAACTTCCATTTATTGAGTAACCCCCCAACCCCCCAGTCATTTAAAGGAGAGCTGGAGAGTGAAGGCCTTGTAAATAATATAGCCCACTGCACTGAAACCACCACTAGGTAAAGATCCTAGAAGTTTAATCAGGAAAATGGAGGCAGGAAGAGAGACAAGGATGGAGGGAGTTTGGAGGGGGGAGGGGGTAGAAGGCAATATGAAGGAGGGTGATGGGGCTGGAGGAAGGACAGTAAGGACATGGGGGAGGAATGCTAACTGAGGAGGAGGGTAAATGTAGGACAATGAGGGGAGTTGTAGCCAGTAGCCACCAGCTGAATAGATGTGACCTCAGGTTCCCTGGGGAGCAGCTGCTGGGGGGTGGGGGTGGGGGGCTCCCAGCTGATTTATAATGCCACTTAGACTCAGAGCCACACCCAGGCGTTTCTTCTGGATGTGTGATGTTTCCCATGAACGTGAGTGCGTTTGTTTCTTTGTTGGGGAGTGGCACACACGTTATGTGCGAACTTGTTACACTGAGATAGATGCGATCAATGTGTGTGTTTGTGTTGCTCTGTGAGACATAAGTGATGAATGTGTACAATTGCCCCCTGCGAGACATGCTTTGTGCCGTAGGGGAACATTTCAAGCGGAAAGATGTAACGTGGCACAAATAATTGCCTTTTAAAGCCATTCACCTCAATTGCCTGCACACCCATCCTACCTTGAGTTTGAAAGCGGGTCAACAACCTGATGAGCTCTGAAACAGCGAGACATTCACATGCGATCAGCCAGCACCAACCTCAGCAGTCTTTTCTATAACAAGTGCTCTCCAACCTTATGAGATTTAAAAATCCTATAAGAGCAACAATTTCTAAACAATATAATCACTTTGATTTGTTGCCTTTACTGGGTGCCATTCTCTTAGCGCACAGTTTTTTGGCACAAATACATTTGTTCACTCATATTTTCACCACATTGAACGCCAGTGCACCTCTAGCCCCTTTTCTTCCCTGTTCTTTTTTTAGATGGGGTGCCTCCTCTTTCTAAAATCAGCCCCGGAAACACCAGGGAGGTATGAAGCGGTTAACGCTGACCTCGGCTCTACAAGGTCTGCTGAGAAAATGAAGAATTTGTTCTGCTGGGAGTAAATGACAGCAGACATTTGCAGGGCTGTAAACTCTGTCATTCTTTGTTTATTATTGTGACAGCGGGAGTTTTTAACTGGAAGGCTCCGTGAGTTTGTGTAACTCACAAATAGAGGCAGTTTGTGTTTAGCAGGACAGAAAAATTACATGCGCTGTTTGCGCTGGGTTTCTTTGTCAGATAAGCAAATGTAAGGAAATGACAGGAAATGAGAGATGAGACAGCTATGGCGTGCAGTAAACATCCCCAACTGCACTCAAACTTGCAATTTTACAGCATTCCAAGTTTATTCCTTGTAATTTTAAAGAACATACTACGTCTTAGATTGCTGACATCTCACAGAGCAGCACGTTGGTACTTTAACTCCATCCATCCATCCATCTTCATCCGCTTATCCGAGGTCGGGTCGCGGGGGTAGCAGCCTAAGCAAAGAGGTCCAGACCTCCCTCTCCCCAGCCACCTCCTCCAGCTTGTCCGGGGGAATACCAAGGCGTTCCCAGGCCAGCCGAGAGATATAATCTCTCCAGCGTGTCCTGGGTCTGCCCCGGGGCCTCCTCCCGGTGGGACATGCCTGGAACACCTCGCCCAGGAGGCGCCCAGGGGGCATCCTTGCCAGATGCCCGAACCACCTCAGCTGGCTCCTTTCGATGTGGAGCAGCAGCTGCTCTACTCTAAGCCCCTCCCGGATGGCCGAACTTCTCACCCTATCTCTAAGGGAGAGGCCAGCCACCCTTCGGAGGAAGCTCATTTCCGCCGCTTGTATCCGCGATCTCGTTCTTTCGGTCACTACCCACAGCTCGTGGCCATAGGTGAGGGTAGGGACGTAGATCGACCGGTAAATTGAGAGCTTCGCTTTTACACTCAGCTCCCTCTTCACCACGACTGACCGGTGCAGCGTCCGCATTACTGCAGCCGCAGCCCCAATCCGTCTGTCGATCTCCAGCTCCCTTCTCCCATCACTCGCGAACAAGACCCCGAGATACTTGAACTCCTCCACTTGGGGCAGGAACTCATCCCCGACCCGGAGTGGGCACTCCACCCTTTTCCGGCTGAGAACCATGGCCTCAGATTTGGAGGTGCTGATCCTCATTCCCGCTGCGTTACACTCGGCTGCGAACCGCTCCAGTGCGAGCTGGAGGCCCTCACCCGATGAAGCCAACAGAACCACATCATCCGCAAAAATCAGAGATGAGATTCTGAGGCCACCAAAGCGAAAGCCCTCCGCCACTTGGCTGCGCCTAGAAATCCTGTCCATAAAAATTATGAACAGAACCGGAGACAAAGGGCAGCCTTGGCGGAGCCCATCACCCACCGGGAACGAGTCCGACTTATTGCCGGCAATGCGAACCAAGCTCTTGCAACGGTTGTATAGGGATTGAATGGCCCGTAGCAATGGGCCAGACACCCCATACTCGCGCAACACCTCCCACAGGACGCCCCGAGGGACACGGTCGAATGCCTTCTCCAGGTCCACAAAACACATGTAGACTGGTTGGGCAAACTCCCATGCACCCTCAAGTATCCTCGAGAGGACAAAGAGCTGGTCCAGTGTTCCGCGACCAGGACGAAAACCGCATTGTTCCTCCTGTATCCGAGGTTCGACTAGCGGACGAACCCTCCTCTCCAGCACCCTGGCATAGACTTTCCCGGGGAGGCTGAGGAGTGTGATCCCCCTGTAGTTGGAACACACCCTCCGGTCCCCCTTCTTGAAGATGGGGACCACCACCCCGGTCTGCCAGTCCACAGGTACTGCCCCTGATCTCCACGCAACATTGCAGAGACGTGTCAACCAAGACAGCCCTACGACGTCCAGAGCCTTCAGGAACTCGGGGCGGACCTCATCGACACCAGGGGCTCTGCCACCAAGGAGTTGTTTAACTGCCTCAGTGACCTCGCCCCCGGAAATCGGTGGGTCACACCCCTCATCCCCAGACTCTGCTTCCTCCCCGGAAGACGTGTCAGTGGGATTAAGGAGGTCCTCGAAGTATTCCTTCCACCGCCCGACAATTTTCTCAGTCGACGTCAACAGCGCTCCGCCAGCACTATACACAGTGCAGGTAGAGCACCGCTTTCCCCTCCTGAGACGCCTGACGGTTTGCCAGAATCTCTTCGAGGCAGTCCGAAAGTCTTTTTCCATGGCCTCTCCGAACTCCTCCCACACCCGAGTTTTTGCTTCAGCCACTGCCCGAGCCGCATTCCGCTTGGCCTGTCGATACCTGTCGGCTGCCTCCGGAGTCCCACAGGCTAACCAAGCCCGATAGGCCTCCTTCTTCAGCCTGGTGGCTCCCTTCACCTCTGGTGTCCACCATTTGGTTCGGGGATTACCACCACGGCAGGCACCAACCACCTTGCGGCCGCAGCTCAATGCAGCAGCTTCGGCAATGGAGACGCTGAACATGGTCCATTCGGACTCAATGTCCCCAGTCTCCCTCGGAATGCTGTTGAAGCTCTGCCGGAGGTGTGCGTTGAAGATCTCGCGGACTGGGGCCTCTGCTAGACGTTCCCAGCACACCCTCACTACGCGTTTAGGTGCACCAGGTCTGTCCAGCGTCCTCCCCCGCCACCTGATCCAACTCACCACCAGGTGGTGATCAGTTGACAGCTCAGCCCCTCTCTTTACCCGAGTGTCCAGAACATATGGTCGCAGGTCTGGTGATACGATTACAAAATCGATCATCGACCTACGGCCTAGAGCATCCTGGTGCCACGTGCACTTATGGACACTCTTATGTTCGAACAGGGTGTTCGTTATGGCCAAACTGTGATTAGCACAGAAGTCCAATAACAAAGCACCGCTCGGGTTCAGATCAGGGAGGCCGTTCCTCCCAATCACGCCCCTCCAGGTCTCGCTGTCGTTACCCACGTGAGCATTGAAGTCTCCCAGCAGGACAACAGAGTCTCCAGGTGGAGCACCTTCCAGCACCCCCCCCAGGGACTCTAAGAAGGCTGGGTACTCCGAACTGCCACTCGGCGCATAAGCGCAGATGACAGTCAGGACCCGTTCCCCGACCCTAAGGCGCAGGGAACAAACCCTCTCGTCCACCGGGAAAAACCCCAACGTACCCGCAGCAAGCCGAGGGGATATAAGAATACCCACCCCAGCCCGCCGCCTCTCACCAGGGGCAACTCCAGACTGAGACAGAGTCCAGCCCCTCTCCAGGAGACTGGTTCCAGAGCCCAGACAATGCGTAGAGGTGAGCCCAACTATATCTAGCCGGTACCTCTCAACCTCACGCACCAACTCAGGCTCCTTCCCCACCAGAGAGGTGACATTCCATGTCCCTATTGCCAGTCTTGGCAGCCGGGGGTCGGTCCGCCAGGGCCTCCGCTCCTGGCCGCCACCCGGCTCACAATGCACCCGACCCCTATGGCGCCTCCTGCGGGTGGTGGGCCTGCGGGAGGATGGGCCCATGTCTCCTCTTCGGGCTGTGCCCGGCCGGGCCCCATGGACTAAGGCCCGGCCACCAGACGCTCGCCCTCGGGCACCCTCCCCGGGCCTGGCTCCAGGGCGGGGCCCCGGTAACCCTATCCCGGGCAGGGTAAACTGTTCCCTCGATATTCTTTTCATGGGGGTCTTCTGAATCGCTCTTTGTCTGGTCCCTCACCCAGGACCAGTTTGCCATGGGAGACCCTACCAGGGGGCAAAAGCCCCCAGACAACATAGCCCCTGGGATCCCTGGGACACACAAACCCCTCCACCACGATAAGGTAGCGATTCAAGGAGGAGGGTACTTTAACTAATAATTGTTATTGACTGATCTGCAGGCATTTAACATGAGACTCTAAAGGTGTCATTTTAAATGTTAAAGCTCATGACAGTACAATTAGAACTGAACTGAACACCATTGCACGCTAGGAAAGTGTCTTCTCTATAAAAAAAAACAAAACATGGCACCACAGCTTTGGTTTGCAAATTTGAAGAAACAATAAGGCTTCTGGGACAGTGTCCTTTGAATAGATGAGACCAAAGCAGAGGTGTATGGCTGTAATGCAGAGCACCATGTGGCGAGAGCCAGTTTATCAGCACAAACACCTCATACCAACTATCAAGCATGGCCGTAAAGGAATGATGATTTGGGCTTGTTTTGCAGCTACAGCACTTGGGCACCTTGGAGTCATTGAGCTGACCATGAACGCCTATTTATAACATTTATAAGCATATTGCATTTTATAACTTTGGGGCCATCTGCCCAAAAGCCAAAATTGAAATAAAACTGGGTCCTGAAACACGACAGTGCTTCCAAGAGTCTACAATAAAGTGACTGAGTGTTGCAGTGGCCCAGTCGAAGTCCAGACGTCAATCCAACTGAAATGCTGCAATGGGACCTAAAGAGAGCTGTGCGTGAACAAATACCCGTAAACCTCAATAAACTGTAGCAACGTAGGAAAGAAGAGAGCACCACAGCGATGCCAGAGACTGGCAGAAAACAATTCTTTCAACTTACTGCTGCTGAAGGTACAAGCTATTGAATTGTGGGCTGTACTTCATTTTTATACAAGCCCTCTAAATTTTGGCTTAAAAATGTGTTAAATAAATAATGGCACAGTATAATATGTGAAGTCTTTGTATTTACCTAATTTTAAGACACACTGGAAGGGTTGCACCAGAAGTGTTATTGCTGTGCCAGATATGCAGAGCCACCCACTGTGATGATCCATTGTGAATAAGGAAGCAGCCAAAAGAAATGTTTAACATAAAACCTTAAAATTAAAAGAGAGTCTACTTTTTTCTACCACAACAGTAGGAGATATTTAGGGGGTGCATTCTATTACAATATAATACAGCGGGTAACATCTGTTAAATGTATTGTATACAGAGGTTTTTGCAGGCTCTTAGCTACAGTTATTAAATAGTTAAACTGCTGACATCACAATCTGTCTTCGTGCTCAAGTCCTCTTTTGAGCAATAATCTCTCCCCATGTGTCTGTCTAAATCACATGTATGCATGAACACATAAAACAGGAACAATTTGAGCTGTGAAGTGTTTACTGCTCCAGTCTCTCCTGGAAGCAGAAGGGGAGGTCCTTCACTTTTAGTGTAAAGTATGAAGCTCTAATGAAAGACATCTGAGTGTCTTTAATGAGCAGTGGTTTCGAGCAGGCTCTCCATAGAAAAACAGTTGAGGTGTCCATGGGTGGCCTCATGCAGTGAAACCAAATGTCAAAGTTTCTTTATTACATGTGTCCGTCCACATATCTGTAAAAAAAACATGTAATGTCAGATTGCTGGTACTGTAGTTTCTTCCCTTTGAGTGTGTTCTCTTTGATTACCACCATGTAGTCTACATTCATAGCCTTGATTAAAATACCTAAACAGCGGCTGAATGTCCAGATGAACAGGATCAACAAAACTTTACTGTTTTTCAATCTGTCTGAGAGAATGACATCATCTGTGATTGAGTTACTACTGGACAACTGCCTCACTCTAGTATTGCAAGTAAGTCACTGACAATCAACTAGCTTCACACCTCCAGAACTAACATGCTGTTGTGTGAGTCCTTGATATCACCCAGCTGCTTCCCCAGAGAGGATCTCATGGTTATAGCCAGACATACTCAAGCACCACCTTCTTTGACTGCAGCTGGCAATGTTGGTCCCTTTTCTGTAACAAAGAGAATGTCAATCTCTTGGAATTGCTGCAATTGTCACATCTAGTGCATAGACCTGGAGAATTGACCTATTTCTAGTCAGCAGTTGCCCAGATTACTGACTCTACTGGAGAAATAATGTTTATTCCTGTCTCCATCCCAACAGACAATTCATTAATCATTTCACAGCTGCAAATATTTATGGGAGACTGCAGGCTGCTGTCAGCCCAGGTTCTGCTCTGATTTTTGTAGAATTAAAAAATGCTTCAGCTGTCAGTTAATTTCCAGTCGCTCCCTTTGGCTCCAGTGCTGCTGTTGTTTAAAGCAGTTTCCAAGTTTGTTTAGCTTCTTGCACAGTTCTGATTACAGTGATGGACTGGTTTAGGTTTAGATCAGACACGCTTCATTCAGAAAGTCAATAAGCTGCTGTTCTGGCAGATCACAACCATTTCACCTCTTTGTAGTAAAGTAGCCTTTTCCTGGCTCTCGCTTGTCATTAACTTTCTTTGTTCTCCTATTTCCCACTGAACATCCATATATGTCATGCCTGGCTGGTTTCCAGGCATATTGATGCAGGCTTCTTGTACGTTCTTTAGCTTCCTGTGTTTTAGAGCAGGAAGGACAGAGTCAGCAAAGACAGGGAGTTTGGAAGGGCTTATTGTACAGCTGCTCCCAGCTCCACAGACTGAGCCCAAGGCTCACACTGTCACAGCAAGATAACCCCACAAGATTTCCACAGCCATCCTACAGTTTAGACTGGTGGTTGGTAGTGGTAAAAACTGGACCCTCTTGCCTTGTCTCACTCTGCTTTTATAGCATTGCTGTAAATGGTAAAACAGATGGCTCCTTAAAACTAAACAAAGCTTGTCTTCTGTCAAACAAATCTGCCTTACTTCAACAGCAATTCTTTTTTCAAGAATGCTACAGAATAAAGTGTGTCGTTACTTCTACAGAAACAAGTATTAAATTGGTTATATGTTTGTAGGCTCGAGGGAGATTTATGATTAACTTTGTGTCAAACCAAAGAGAGATTGGAGAGGCCAGGCAGGGAGGACGAGTCCAAAATAACGTTAGCATTGCACAGCTATTTTCAACACAGGGATAGAGCCCTGAAAAGCGATATGGTCTTGGCCCTCCACCAAAGGCTGTGGCTGGGTTTCGATTGTTTCTACTTAGCTACCATGCGAGGACGTGATGTGATGAGATACAAACCCAGTTTGATGTGCACTTTTCTTTTTAAGAAAAAAAGAAACCAGTCCTATGAAAGTGTTATAGATTATCTGAGTGGAAAAGTCCTTCAAATGCAGTATCCCTTCTCAGAAGTATATCTTTAGCCTCTGTCACACACAAGGAGAATGTTGGCAGGGCTCAAGAGAGCATGCGTGGCTAAGTGTTTTGTGTGAAAAGCTGCAGCAGAATTTTTAAGGCCAGCAACAGGCTCTCTGTCGAATCGCTGATAAAACTGTTTTTTAGGCTGTAGCTATTATCCTTATTACTCTATTAAACTATCACACTGTGCATAATTACAGGTCTCTCAGGGAAATATTCTGGAAAACTTTGACATTGCCTGAAACACTTTTTAACAGGATTCCTGATTAAGAAAACAACTAGACGGCTTCTACCGGTATTATGTAAATGAGCTATCACCTTTAATAGCTAAAATGTGAGCAGCTGTTGTTATATAATGGCACATCACTGCTTTAAGCAAGGTGCTAGGGTTATAATGGCAAAAACAAATTCAAGGTTGGGTTTGCAGTGAAGCAGAAAGTGCATAAATACACATTTTTTTCTTATTTACTCACTAAAGAAGATGCCTAAAATGCCACTGCCTGTAACTGTTAAGGTTTTTGAAATTATGTGCTCTTTATCTTATACAAATCACATTAGTGCATTTCACTAGCATTTAAAGCTAGCTAATTTGAATGGAATTCAGTGACTGTTGCTGATATATGGACTGCTTTTAGCTACAGAAAATAACTCTTTCAACGGCTTTGAATTAATAAGTAAAGGAACCTGACTTATACTTATAAGTCCGATACCAGCACTAATATCTGGTGATTTAAAAATCAGATATATCAGCTGATACTGTCTCACTTAGTGAGTATGATAATAAAGTTTAATATTGTTTTTAGGCACAATAGGTGGATTACTCATGTACTCTCTTCAGGCTCTGCCTGGCTCTGCTTGGATCAGATGCTGCTTGTCATTGTGTTTCAAATGTGCTCCCAACAGGGAAGCTGCAGAGACAAACTATGCAGCATCAATAACATGGTTGCAGGGTGTTTTTCTTCTCTGAATTTGAATCTCTTAATTTATAAATGTAGATAAGAAATTATTGTCAAATAGCTAATACTGGCCGTTATAGGTCAGGATCTTAGCAAATCTGCGCATCACTATTATGCCGCTACAGTTTTTATGTTACAGTTACTGGGTAATTGTTGCTTCTGTCAGTTTCCTAGTTGAATATTCAGTATGCATTTTATATTACATATTTTACCCATAATCAATGAAAAACTTGTTAGCCGCTCCTAGAACCCCTGGATCGTTTTCTCGCAATGGGAAAATAGAAATGGAAGCTGAATATTGACTGTATGTTTTTCAGACTAAAAATGGGAAAGAAAACTCACTGCTCATCCCGTCTCATGCCTTTCAGCCTCACTCTTCGGGCCAGTTATTTTTAGTGTTTTTTCCATTTCTGGAAGCTGTTTCGCTTGAGGAATCGCACAGAACTAACATGCTGATGTAACGTGGAAACTATGACATTTCTCAGCCGCTGTCACCTGGAGTGTTTTACTCTTTTCTTCTGTGCAAAAATTCACATCGACTACTAAATTGGATTGTCTGCACTTATCAATCCCCTTGAAACAAAGAAGCACCAAAAGATATTGTATTTTGTTTCATTAGTATTATTTAGCGCACAGAGGCCCTTTTAAGCCAAAAATTGGATGGTGAGTGGGAGCACTTTAAGTATCAGATCCTCGTGGTCTCAGAGGGCAGCCTGATTCATTACTTTTGAGAGGGTCCTCCGGATGATGGTGGGGGTGGATAGAGACACAGGCAGACACTGTTTGGTATTCTCCTTCAGTTCTGTCCGGCGGCTTGTATGTCTCAGAGCTCAGACATGTTCCCCACTCCGCTGTGTTTGAAGGGTATGTGGAGTCAAAGGGGCCACCGGCTTGGCTCCACTCACAGCGGAGGGAGTGAACTGAGCGATTGTGCCGGGGATATGAGGGAGGAGGGAGGCAGCGCAACGGAGTGCGTTAGGGAAATGAGGGAGAGAAAATGGGAGGGATGGGAGTATAGGATGCCAAAGATATGCCACAGGCAACTCTGGAAACTGAACACATGTTGGAATGCTGGAATTAAATATCAACTAAAAACTCCAAGCTATCAGTGTCTATGAAATGTATCAGTCTTAAGCTGTGAAGACCTGTTAAAAGTTACGTAATTGTCATTACCAATTAAAGTTAATGACAGTAAAAGTACAGTAAAAGTGCAAATGGAGGAGAGAGGATTAGGAGATACATGAGCAGAAGTAAAGTCTGTGGGATCCTTTCCTTTGGACTTGAGGCTACCCTTTTTCCTTTGAGCTGTGGACCGCCCTTTCCTGTTTTTCCTTCTTTTCCATTCCCTCTTTTCACAAACTTAGAAGAACAGCCTTTCTGAGGGAACCAAGCACCCAGCCTTTAGCCACAAAGAGAGCTGTGACTCTGAGCAGCAACCAGTTCTTTGCAGCTCCACTGTATGGTTTACCGTGTCTCCCTGTTTCTCTCCCTTGACTCCAGTGGTCATTATTCATGGCAGTGCTTGCTGAAGTAAGTAGTCCTAAGTACTTGCAAATGCAGCTCAGCTTGAAGGGAAGTAAATCCAGTCTTTTAAAGTAGCTCAATTAATTTCTGCACCACAGATTTTCACGCAGGGATTCACCCCCCACTCACCTCAAGCTAATATCTGTTAACGTGATGTAAAAAAGTCATAAACAATATGTGCAGATGAGAAAAGTCGTGGAAAAATGGAAAAAGTGGGTTTGTAATCGGGTTTAATCAGGAAAATTGAGGCAGGAAGAGAGACAAGGATGGAGGGAGTTTGTTTATGCATCGTGGGTGTCACAACAGCTCACATTTCCCCAAAGTGCAGTAACAGTGTTATGGGTTACTATCCTGGTCAGGCAATGTTCAGGCTCTCTGGAATGCCTCAGCCCGTTTTAGTCACGCACCACAGCGTCTGCCATACATCACTTTCTCTTGCCAACTGATAGAGCCTTCAGAAGCCTACGAAACGCTGGGCTGCCACTAGTCACAGTTCAGGTGTGTGTGAAGAGTTAAATTTCCATGTATGTATGCAGACGTCTGAGTGGGGGAGAGACAGGGAGTTAAAGTAACTGCTCTTTCTGCTGTAGTCAGGGAATTTATCTATATTACCCTTTCCATCTACTCACACATTAAAGCACACACATGTCATTACATTTGTTATGTAATAACACATTACCAAGTTTGATTCATATATTTTTCATAGTAAAAATTACCAGGTTGTTTGTGAAAGCATACTTCTAGGTGTACGGTCTTTTCGAACCTCATGAATTTTGCAAAGTTAGCGCAAAGAGAATTATAGATGATAACGTGTTCTTAGCATTAGTTTGCATGTTCATAAAATCCTGGTTACAGCATCCTGGTGCCTGGAACCAGTTCTCCCACACACCAGTGCAGGATAACGACAGTGTGTTAAAAGCCTGGTTTCCTAGGAACTTATAAATAATAATATGTGCTGCCATTTATTTGCACAGCTTCTGTCCTTGTGGGTATGCTTTTTACATTTCACCATATCAAAACATGTCTGAGTGAATAGTAATAGTAATTCTCAAGCAATTTTATTAATTACAAAAATATGATTTGGTTTCTTCTTACAGCCTAACTGTGTTTCTCATCCTGTAGCAGCACCTGACAGATATAAGATTTTTAAGACCAATATCAATATGTTGTGATTTAAAAATCTGATATTCAGATATCCTAGTAAGTAGAGTCTCCTCTACTTACTAGGGGGGGATGAATTTAAAATAAAAAAGAATGCTTGGACACTACTAGCATAATGGACAAGTTTTTTGACGGGGCTCCAAGACAAATGCAAAGCAGAGGTTGAAACAGTATCCCATGGTTGTCTATGTTTTTAAACCCATTTTGCACGGAGAGACATTTTTTGAAAAGAGGTAGTGGTTTTACACATACACCCATATGGGTGTGTGTAAAACTACAATCTCTTTCAAAAAACAGAAAAAACAACCATTATTTTACGCTTGGAGGATGTGTTTTTGCAGGGGGAGTGGGGGGGGGGCATTTTATTGTAAAACAAAGGGGGGCCTAACAAAAAAAGTTTGGGAACCACCACGCTAACATTATACCAGCTAATGTTAGCTGTGACCTAGAAATCACATTTTCCCTTTCATAAACAATTTCAGTTTGTTTGAGTTTTGTCCGAAAGTGTCTGAAACCAACAATATAATTTCTACTTCAAAGACAGTTTCAGTAACACTGGCTTACTGACAGGAAAAGTTCATGATATCCTCAAGAATGCACCTCAGTATCGCAGAGCCATTGCAGGGGGGGGGCGCGGTATGAAAAGGGGAAAAAAAACGCTTGGACACTGCTAAGCCAAAGACTAGAAGCATGTCTTGGTGAAGCATATCTTCCCTTTGGTTTCACCTACACAAGTGCCAAGGTAGGTCTCCCCTGCATAATTGGGTCTCCCTTTATCGGAGCATGCGCTGGGCTGTTGAAATCACGGACAAACAGTATCCCACATTCTTGATTTTTAGTTCACAAACACTTGTTGTAATGACTAACTACTCCTGACATTTTGGAGATGTTAGCTCTTTATACAGTAAAGTTACGGTGGGATACAAATAATATCAGGCCGATCCTGCCACGATTTGTTCCCCCTGTCTAAGGCTATGTTCACACTGCAGGCAAAAGCGCATCAAATCCGATTTTTTTGACCCTATGCGACCCATATCCGATCATGGTGTGACAGTGTGAACAGCACAAATCCGATATTTTCAAATCCGATCTGGGTCACTTTCATATGTGGTCCTGAATCCGATACATATTCGATGTTTTAGAAAGCGACTGCTGTTTGAACGGTCATGTTGCATTAAATCCGTCTTTTACGTCACTGACACAAGACCGATGGAAATTATCAGCGCTGGAGAAGACATCACGAACGCTTCCTGGCCATCCAGTGTAGATGTAAGTGAAACTGTTGGGAAGACAACGCTGGAGAAACGTGAACATTTTATTTGTACTGTATAATCTGCAGATTCTGACAGAAATCTGCAACTATCCTTTGAAGCACCGCTCCTCTCTAAAACAGCAATAAGGATCATTATTAGGTGGTGGGAGGTTTGGAATCTTCTCTAACCCCTGTTCTCTGCGGCCTGCTGGAGCGGGGGGGCTAGGAGGAGGAGTTGGCCGTCCGACTGCGGTCTGGAGTGTGGGGCCTCCCTGCTGCTGCGGAGTCGGGGCAGTCTGCCTCTCCCCACCGCAGGGAAAAGGGTAACACCACCTGGGTCTGGGTGCAGTTACCCCCTCCAGGGGCAAGGGTACCTAGACCTGGTTCTTAGAGTACGCTTGGGGAGTGTGATCGTGTGTACAGCGTCTCTTTATGTTTGTCTCCACGTTGGTTGAGTGTGGAGTAAGTGCATATGAGAGCATGAGGGTGGGAATGGATGTTTGTATATGTGTGTGCCTGTATGTCTGTGTCTATATGTCAGGTTGGGTATCAGACGCCACCTCTCTGGGGACATCTCAGGCCCTCCAAGGTATGGAGGCCTATCTCCTCCCACCACCACTTCCCCTGCCAGTGGCGGACTCCCTCAGGTGTCGGTGCGTTGGTGGTTCTTTGTGTCTGGGGATGGGCGTCCAGGTACACACCGGCTCACTCCTTGGCGGCCGCTTATCGGGGCCTGGAGCCTGGGGCTCGCTCGGGCCACTTCGGAGGTGGGGTGCCCCCGGCCTCTCGGCCTGGGGCTCGGTCACTCAGGCACGGCTGGCTGCCGGCGGAGCTCACGGGCGCGTCACTGCAACCCCCCCTGGCTTCTGCTCCGCGGCTGCTGAGTGAGCCCTCATCTGGGACTCTCCTCAGCTCTTTCTGGGACAGTGGCGCGGCTGCCCCTCTGTTGGTCTTTCTTGGTCTCTTGTGTTCTGGGGGCCTCTGGATGTCTGGAGTTTTGATCTCCTCCATGCCTGCTTCATGCCCTGGAGGACGGGGCTGTGGCCCCCCCACACCCTCTAGCAGATCATTACATGAAGGAACCTTTTAAAAAAACAAGCGCGTCCATGCTCACAGGTGTACAAACGGGTGATCACACCCACAAACTTCACCCTTTTTGGCTCCTACCTCAAAGCACACTGTGTTCTGTTGATCTTATGTGCTGCACAATAATGTTTAATATTTAGTATTTACTGTCATATTCCCATATATCATTGTGATGCTGTTTATTCTATTACTCTTGTTCTCTTCTGCTTGTTTTCTTTTTTCTTTCTCAACAGGTGATCCAGGTGATTGATATATGCATTTTTTTTCTGCTCATTCTGTTGGTTTTTGTCTTTTGCCCTTCTCCCCCGTCCCTCTTCTCAGCTGTTTCTCTTTCCCTCTTTCTTTCTCCCCTTCTTTCCCCCAGTCAAGTCTGTCCCATATTCAGCAAGTGAAAATAAAATAAACAATAAAAGGTGAATCAAATGGACCATTATGGCAAGGCTGGGATGGTCAATTTGGTAAAGTAAATCCGTTGGGCATCTTTCTTTGCCTTTAGACAACAATTCTGATGGCAAAAGAGCCAAACGGGACAGGCAAAAGAAAAAAAAAAGGATCATTATTAGGTTATCTACATTATTATGTAAATAACAAAATAACTTAAAGCAAAAATTGGGAAACGTGAAGTCCGAAGTCTTTATATTAAGGGCCATCAGTCAAACAATATTGTTTGCTCTGGGTCTAAACAGAGCGCGTTGTGTGTGACGCCTTCTTTTGCGCATGCGGGCCGCTTTGAGCGTTCACACTAGAGCGCATTTGCTGTCGCATTTTATTTGTAGTGTGAACGAGCAGACAAAAAAATCGGATTTGATCAAAAAATCGGAATTGAGCATTAAGACCTGCAGTGTGAACGTAGCCTAAATCACGGACAAACAGTATCTCACAGTTGTTTATGTTTTTAAACCCATTTTGCACAGAGAGGCATTTTTTGAAAAGTGTATTGATAGCAATGTTGAATATTATTACACAGGAAAAAAAAACAACTACACGTAAAATAATCACACCGTGACGCCTCTGCCTTTGTAAATGGAGGGACAGTAACTGCGTGTGTGTATGTAAGCCTGTAAAAACTGAAGATAGATTAACATTTTGTCTCTATCTGCTATTCTGCAATTCATCTCATGTAAACAATAACGTGGCGCACAGTGTGATGTGAAAAAAGGCACATACCTTTGACGTTGTGTGACGAACTCTGTATTCCTCGTCCACACGTAAACGCAAAGAAGGAGTTTTAAAAAATCTCAGTTTTCGGTGATTCGAAACGCCGTTTACGTGTGGACGAAACAGCTGCATTTTCAAAAATACCTGTGTAGGTGTGGACGCAGCATAAAAGAGTTAGTAGTTTATTTTATTACTACCTGTAATTTATTGCAGATTACTTGTATTTGCTTAATTGTTTACTAAATGTTTGAGGTGTGAAATAAACCGCAATGGAGCAAAATATGGGTGTGTGTGGTTGGAGGATGTGTGCGCGTGCGGGGGGGGGGGCATCTTGGCTGCTTTCAGACCCATGAAACATAAGCATTTCCCCAAAAATTGTTGTGTAGTTTTTTGTTTTCTTATATTTACTCTGCTCAACTCTGCTTGGATCAGCTGACTGCCAGCAAGAAAAGTAAAGAGTAGTTGAAGGGTGTCTCTCCCATTTCTTTACCTGTTAAATTTTCATTTATCAGCAGTTACGCATGCAGACACCAATAGACCAGATGGCTAATATCAGCTGATAAATTGGTCTGATTGCATTCTACGCTGAATTTTATCATTTATGAATTGCATAAACTGCATTTCTGAAATGCAAACAGACAGATTACAGTTGAGTTTAAACATTCATGCTTATATAATAAACAACTTTCCACCAAGTATGTCCTACCTTATCAGTGGTGGGTTTTTGCTTTCGAAGTAATCGTTTTTCTACCTTTTTATTTTACTAAAACATATAACAGTGTGTGAGGAAAAGCACCTGGAAATATTGACAAGTTATTTAGTTGATTTAGAAGTCTGGGAAGTCTGACGTTTCTGGATGACCTGTTCCTGAACCTTCCTTGGGCTGCTCTCAGTCTTCAGCTCTATATCCTACTGTAGTTATTTACTAAGCATTCCTCTGTACAGCTGCAAAGCTTCATGGGATTGAAGACAGCATGGTTATTTTTCTAACTTGACACCTGAAAAGAGTCTTATTGCCATTGTTTTTATTTGACTGCAAACAAGAAACATACACAGAAATATCATGTTTGTGAACCTCTTTGAGTTTAAGATCAGGATTTTCACCTGAGTCACTTCTTTATCCTGTATACTGACTACACATAAACCAATCATTCGCAACATTTAAAGCTGGGTCATAGATCTGTATTCTACCATAGAAGATGCTATGGGATCTTTTTATTCCATTAAATGTCCAGCTCCAACACCAACTAGAACATGCTGCCCATGCCCAGCAGTGCCAAGCCAGCTGATCTAATCTGGGGGGCTGTAGACAGGCCGTCTGTCCCTCTGTGTCTGGATAAACGCACACACACATTCACACAAGTGCTTAGGAATGCATCAGTCAACACAGTGAACACTGAACATCAGAGCTTCCTTTAGCACAGTGTGAGGGAATGCAGTCTTTTATTGCAGCCTCCATGAATAGCCAGCAGCAGCCAGTAGTCTAAATAAGTTAAAATCAAAGTTTTGTGACTTTACCGCTGTCTGTCTGTCAGTCTCTAATTTGGATCCTTGACCTGTAGTGTGGTAGACTTCTATATTCTGAGAATATTTTAGCAATGACTCACCATCAGTTTGTGTTTTATGGTCAGATGGAGTGTTGGGTATACCTTCCACATGTTTTAGATTCAACATGATCTGATCCTTTGCTGGCTGGTGGTTGGTTGACAGTTCTGTCGAGGAGCTTTCTCAGCTGCGGCTGAGTAGGTCTGCCAGTAAGAGGTGCTGCGAATCTTAAAGAATGCCAGCACAAACTATATCTTAATATAATCATCGGTTATGCAGAATTTATAGTGACACAGAGGCATAAAAACGAAACACTGTGAAAACAGTAAAAAAAAAAACATAAAACGTAAAATACATAAAAATAAAGCCTGTAAACTCGAACTCAGCTGTTTTTAGCTAGGCTATGAGCTCGTGCCTACTTATTTGGGCATTAGCATGTTTGTTGCTAAAATAAGTTGTTGAGCATTTTAGCAGCTTTGAGCTATCTGTGATAAAATATGTCCACACACAGCAACTAGCCAACCAAATGGCCTGCAGTCAGACAGGGATCAATGTACACGACGACAGAGGGGATGACTCTAGGGAGCTGATGCTATTTACAGTAAAAGGAATTGTGGGAGAGAAATAAATAATAGGTACAGTCCAAGCTAAGGATGAGTTGATGTAATCTTGTGTGTGTGCGTGAGTGAAAGTGGTTTGATTTAAATGAGCGGCCTGTTACCCTATGACCATCTGAGAATAGCCAAGCACGCTATAACAGGATAATTTATTACCTCCAATTATAACCAAGCTATTTGCAGGTTTAATCTGTCATCTCTTGGACACTCGTTCTCACTCTTGTGGACCTTTTTATCCGTGGATATTATTAATTCAGACACTCAGGCCACCAAGCACACCAGATCCTGTTATTGGAAATAAAGGCACAGTCAAAATGGCATTGTGCTTTTCAAAACAGCAGTCGCTCTGTTTATGTCAAGACCAGAACACCTTGATGTATATATTTTTTCCCCTTGTGTGTTTTTCAGATGGACCTGAAGGTGATCTTGATATCTCTGTTGTTAGGAGTCTTTTGCTACTGTAATCCTCAGAAAGGTAAGATTTTCCTCTTGATATTTCCGTAGCATCCTTCATGTGTCCCAATTATATCATTTTGTTGATGTCAGCTCGTATAGTAAACATGCAGTTTATTTTGATGAGTCCCACTGTGGCGAGGGAGGGTTAATGATGTTGCTGAGCAGAGCTCCACTTCAGCATCAGGGCATAGAGGATAATGGAAAAAATGGAATTATCCGTCTCTGTCTCCCATTACCATTGAGACGCGGAGTGTTGCAGAGGAACCGATTTGTAAGCGCGCAGGCGGGGGCTTAACAGGACTGCTTATTTTGCAGCGACTGCGCTATACCTCTCCTCCCTCTGACTCTGCTCTCTCTTCTCTCTTTGTTTTCCATCTAGAGGGGAACGAGTGCATCAGTGCCAATGCCAAACACTGTGGGGAATGCATCCAGGCTGGAGCCAAATGTGGCTGGTGTGAACAGGAAGTACGTGAACTGAAGTGGTCAGCTGTTTTCACTGCTGCGGAAGTGAAAACAGCTGTTAAGCCTAACATTATGTTTTATGTTAGGCTTATACTCTTTGTTATCTTTGAAACATCGATAGATTCGTCAATTCCCAAAGAGAAGGGTGGCATTTTTAGCAATCTTTTATATCAATGATATACAGAGGAGCAAGAAGCCAGTATTTTACACTCATCCAATTTACAAAGACTGCTCCTACCTAGGAGCGCAGGGTAGGCTGTAGTCTGTTATACTTTTCTAGTCTCCACTCTCTCTCTCCAAAGTGATCATTTGGCTTGTTGTACATTGTAGAACATCCTTGTTTACACATAACAAAGATGCCTACATATGAACAGATTTTAACTTGTTAAACTGACAGACTGCTCCTTTAATTCTCTCTGTGCTGCTGCTCTTAGAACTTCCTGAAACAGGGTGAAGCCTTGTCAACCCGTTGTGATGAGGTAGAGTCTTTAAAAGACAGGGGTTGTAATGATTCGCAAATTCAGAATCCAACCGGCAAGAAGTGGATCATCACAAACAAGCGTGTGACCAATCGCAAAAAGGTTACTGGGGTCGAAACCAATAAACCAAAGCCAGAGGAAATCACTCAGATCCAGCCCCAGAAACTCAGACTCAACCTTCGATCTGGTGAGAACACATTTTATACTGTTACTGGAAGTGCATCCAGGCTGGAGCAACCTCAGTTTTATTTAAACTTTAAATGTGATCTCTTTATGTAGGTCAGCCCCAGTCTTTTGACTTGAAGTTCAAACGAGCTGAAGATTATCCCATTGACCTGTACTACTTGATGGACCTGTCCTACTCAATGAAGGATGATCTGGAGAATGTCAAGAACCTGGGAACCAGTCTCATGTTGGAGATGAAAAAGATCACCAGTGACTTTCATATAGGTGGGGATTATCAATAACACCTGTTTAATTTTCTCACTATAAAATGTAATTACACAAGTAAAGAAAGACTTTTATAACTGCACAAATATACATTTGTAGCCCCCCTCAAAATTATAAAAATAAATAGATAGACAGTTTAGAGGTATACTCTTAAAGCAATTTTGAGGTTGGATGAAGTTCTTTTCAATTCAATTCTCATTTAAAAACAAGCAAAAAAAACAAACAACTAATCATATGTGTCAAGGCTCTGTGTGCGGGCAGGCAGAGATGAGGATCCAAATGCAGGACTCGGAAAATGGAATGTAACTCAAAAAACCTCAGCTTTATTGCTGGCAGGAAAACAAACATAAAGTGAGGACGGAACACTGAGACCAAGAACACACAGGCATAAACTGATGGTACGACGCGACACTGAGAATGGGAAAACACAGGGCTTATATACACAGGGTAGTAACGGGGAAATCGGCAACAGGAGGGAGACACAGCTGGGAGAGATCAGGGCTAACGAGACAGGGGGAACAAAGCTGCACATACTAACATCAGACAGGAACAAGAACCTTCAAAGTAAAACAGGAAACAAAACACACTTTACTAAGACACAGACTAGACAGAGACAGACTTGACACTGACCAAAGGCTACTAAATCATAATCATAATCACAACAGTATCAGATCATAAATCATAATATAGAAAAACACCAAGATAACTGAAAAACCAAGTACCAGAGAAACATAAAGGAAAATCCATGATGCAAAAGTACCAAAACATAATGAACTCAAAATACTGGGTCCAACGGACCCAGAACCGTGACAATATGCAGGATTAAAAGATAATCAGGCCGTTGTGCCTCACACCTAACCCCACAGTTACAGACATACGCATTGTCAAAGCAAACATCTAGTTTAGTTTAGTTTAAAATTTATTTTGCAGGTTTTGGTTCGTTTGTGGAGAAGACGGTCATGCCTTACATCAGCACCACTCCATCCAAGCTGCTAAACCCATGCACAGGGGACCAGAACTGCACCAGCCCCTTCAGCTATAAGAATGTCTTGAGTCTGACCAGTGACGGCAATATGTTCAACTCTCTGGTGGGCAAGCAGCAAATCTCAGGAAACCTGGACTCTCCAGAGGGGGGCTTTGACGCCATCATGCAAGTGGCTGTTTGCGGGGTAAGCATCAAGAAAAGGAAAGTGATCCTGTGGGAAATTTTCACTCTCAAGTAATTTTCCAGTCATTATGGGGCTTGCTTGGAGGGATATAGTGCCAGTAAAAGTGTTTAGATGTAGTGTCAAAAAGGTATTTTATGAGTGCTTGGTGTTTACAAGGAGATTTGTGGATGTAGTCAAAAGTTCATGTGTCACATATTAAGCTGTTCTGGTAATTACTTAATATATTTTCTTTTTTATTTATCAGAAGGAAATTGGCTGGAGGAATGTTACGCGTCTGCTGGTGTTCTCCACTGATGCCGGTTTCCACTTTGCTGGAGATGGCAAACTGGGAGGCATTGTACTGCCTAATGATGGAAAATGTCACTTGGAGGACAATGTGTACACAATGAGCCACTATTATGTAAGTAGTTCCTTTGTGCTTTGGTTGTTTTGTACAGGTTAGCTGTGTTGATTTTGTAAATATGGCTTTTTCTCTTCCTTGGTCTTTTTAAGGATTATCCCTCAATTGCTCACCTGGTCCAGAAGCTAAGCGACAACAACATTCAGACTATCTTTGCAGTCACAGAGGAGTTTCAGCCTGTGTACCAAGTTAGTTCTTCTTCTTGTTATCCCTGTGATACTCATTCACGTCTTTCTTCATTGTCATTTTTTAAGCATGCATGTGTTTGTCCAGTGCAACAAAAACATCTGCAAAAAGCTTAGCCATCTGCTAAGTTAAGACTACCATCCCCTTGAAGTTCTCATTATTTCTTGCTAACAAGCTGTTGCTTTTTAGGTCCACCTTTCGAAGTGTGAACACCCATCAAAGCAATAGTTGAAATTTGTGTGATCAGAATCTGCAATAAAATGGTTAAAATATTATTTTGTGGGCTGTAGTGTAAGTTGAAACAACTTGTGTCTCTTTCTGAGGCCACGAGATTAATAGAGTTCTGAAGTTTTGCTCTGAACATGCCTCTTCCTCCACAGGAACTGAAAAATCTGATACCAAAGTCTGCAGTGGGTACACTGTCTGCCAACTCCAGCAATGTAATCAACCTCATCATAGACGCTTACAATGTAAGTACATTGTTGAGATTTTTAGCATAATGTCATAAAACTTTGATCAAGTTATCATTTCCTCATATGAACTCTGTTAAAATCTTGTAGCGATTACTGAGCTGGAACATTCCTTTTTTGTACTTGTATTCTCATTTAACCTACAGCCATGCCTTTGTGTGTTGTACTCTGTCAAAACAAAGCTACCAGATGAAATTCCAAAGCAGGAAAAAACCTTCATGTTGTTATGTTTTTGGTTTTTGGCAGTCTCTCTCATCTGAAGTTATTCTAGACAACAGCAAGCTCCCAGAGGGAGTGGAGATAGAATACAAATCACAGTGTAAGAACGGAGTGGTTAACGACAAGGACGATGGACGAAAGTGCTCCAATATCTCAATTGGAGATGAGGTGGGAAATACAGAATGACTTCTTGTTGTTGCAGTTCACAGTTCATATTTTCCATTTCAGTTTTCACACCATTCTTCTCTCATTTAGGCTTTCTTTCTTATTCCATTACTCAGGTCAACTTTAACATCACTGTGACATCTAAGGGCTGTCCAAATGAAGGCAAGAGTGAGACCATCAAGATAAAGCCCCTGGGATTCACAGAGGAGGTGGAGATTATCCTCAACTTCATCTGTGACTGTCAATGCCAGAATAACGATGTTGTTAAAAAAAGCGAAAAGTGCTCCTTAAATGGGACCTTTGAGTGTGGAGCGTGCAGGTAAGCCTTTAATTCAAAAGATATTTTGCTGAAAAATGCCATCGTTCACTTCTCGCCTTCGCATGTACTTGGACTTCTTTTAAAATGCATCACAACCTCCCCTTTATTGTCTCAGGTGTTTTGAAGGCCGTGTGGGTAGAAATTGCGAATGCAGCAGCAACGACATGGCTACAGACGACATGGATCAGACCTGCCGTAAAGACAACAGCACGGACATCTGCAGCAACAACGGAGAATGCGTGTGCGGCACATGCGAGTGCAAGAAGAGACCCAACCCAGAGGAAAGGTACAGCGGCCAGTTCTGCGAGTGTGACAACTTCAACTGTGATCGCTCTGAAAACAAACTGTGTGGAGGTGAGTGTGTCAATGTTACAGATTATATCTGTGGCTTCATTTAAGTGTTTAGGCCATTTACAGTATTTAATCACAATTTTCCTTTTTTAACTTTTTTCCTTAGGGAATGGACGATGTGTGTGCAGGGAGTGTATCTGCGACCCCATGTGGAGCGGTAGAGCCTGTGACTGTTCTCTGGACAACAGCACATGTTTGGCCACCAACAAGCAGATCTGTAACGGCAGAGGAAGATGTGAGTGTGGCGTTTGCAAGTGCACAGACCCCAAGTTCCAGGGTCCCACATGTGAAACCTGCCCTACCTGTCCAGGAGTCTGCGCTGAACACAAGTAAGTCTTATGTGTAGAAATAGTTCTGGTTTTGCATATATTTCATAGATGACAAGTTGTGTAAAATGTAAATAAAACCAGCATGCAATGATTTACAAACCCATATTTTATTTACTATAGAAAAGAAAAATATGTCTGATGTTTAAAAGAATATACTTATAAATCACAAGGCATCACAAGGTAATTAAAGGCTCAATTGGGAGTGCTGACAAGATACTGTAGTGATTGGTGCAGATATCTACAGCTTTACTACGGCTGTGAGTGCATGCTCACTGAAATTATTGCAAACCTCTACTGTGTGCATGCATTAAAATAATAGGTGATTGGCATGTGTGTTCCTGTTCAGCTGCTGAACACTTCTCTTTAAGTGTTTGCTCTCATAATGTCTCTGTACTATGCAAGTACATGTACGTAAATCAGCTTTGAGTAAAATCTGACTGCATATCCACTGCAAATAAGAACTTAGTAATAGCTGATCTGTCATATATTCATTGCTAATAATAACATGTCAACATATAACAAAAAAGATAACAAAAAAAAAGAAAATTATCAAAAATCTAAATAAAATATAGAAATAAGGCTACGTTAACTGACTCCATGACAACAAGGAGGTAGATGGGCTGCTGCAGTTGTTTCTTTTTTGTTGTCACGTGGCAAATCTAACTGAGTGTTTACTAACAACACTCCTTGTCCTTTCCAGACTGTGTGTCCAGTGCCGGGCGTTTGGCACCGGTGAGAAGATGAAAACATGCAAAGAGGAGTGCAGCTACTTTAACCTGATTACAGTGAAGGACAGGAACAAGCTGCCGCAGCCCAATGACTACCCTTACCCCGTGATGCACTGCAAGGAGAGGGATGCCAATGACTGCTGGTTCTACTATACCTACGCTGTCAATGACACGGAAAGGGAAGTCCATGTGGTCGACAAGCTGGGTAAGGAGAGGGCTGGGCTCACTGGGAACAGGGTGTGGAAGGTTTCTGTTACAGAAAAAGCTAATTACAGGGGCCATGGTGGTTGGCTTACAAAAATAGAGCTTTTGTTTACTCACATATAGCTGTGTGATGGTATGTTACTCCCATGGTGTTATTGCTGCACTGCGATTTCAAGCTGCCTGCTGAACCCTGCTCTTTTTCAGACTGCCCCTCCGGTCCTGACATCATCCCCATTGTGGCCGGCGTGGTCGCAGGCATTGTCCTCATTGGCTTAGCCCTGCTGCTGATCTGGAAGCTGCTGATGATCATCCACGACAGAAGAGAGTTCGCCAAGTTTGAAAAGGAGAAGATGAACGCCAAATGGGACACGGTGAGTGCCTGGAACAGGAAGTGGCTCTGTGAAAGACGAGCAGGATAAATGTTTTTGATTGTTTTAGTTTTGGTTTTTTTGGATGAGATTAGTAAGTTAAATGTGGAAAACAGGTGTCGGTTGGCTGCTCAGCAACAGCAGCCGCTGTCAGAGAATTAAGTTGCGAAGATCATTGTTGTTTTTTAGCAACGGACGAGATTTGCAGACTTTTCGAAATCATTATGAAGTATCTTGTTCTCACTCTCCACCGTCCCACAGCTGCACACACAGACTGTATTTGTTGCTTTTGAGCGGAGCTCAAAATAAAGAGGGAAAAATGTTGAAGACTGTGTGGACTTTTTTGGGAATGCTATGCACTCTGAGCATAGCTGGACTTTTTCTGGGGAGTAGCCACAACTCCTCCCCTCCCTGCTTCTTCCACATCATCTGCCAATATCTATATAACAAAAATCTGGATTTCAGCATAATTCCATGTGCAGTAATATTCCCCCATCTAGTGGCAGGAGTTTGTCAAACCTGCAGTGAATAATGGGGTTGATGGTGCAGATGTCTCTAATCAGCAGCAGTAAAGCTGCTCTGCATTTTGGGGTCTTTCTTATTCCCACAGGCAGCGTGGCCTAAAGCTCCACATCCCTGTAATATTGAAAAATAAGAGTGCATGTAATCCTGCTCCCTGACAAGATAAAAGGAAGACGTCTGTGTCAAATATCATACCCAGATGCTTTGTTTGATTTGTTTTTATCTTCATCCTATAATTTTTAGGTATCCATCATCAGTTATGATCTATTTTTATATATATATATATATATATATATATATATATATATATATATATATTTATATTGTGTATATTGACATGATACAGTTGTATTTAAGCTGCAACAACACTTACATTCAGTACAGGTCTTTAGGTGCAATTGAAAATAAACATCACGGGTGCCCTTCATGTTTTTCTGTAAATGTTTTAATCTGATGGCAAGTTCTTTTTATCCTTTTATTTGAGAGGTGGGAAACTGCCAGACAGGGAGGGGAGGATTAAATGCTTCAGCACCTTCAGCACCTTCCGGTTAACCAAAAGCAAAAAGACAAGAAAGACTGCAAGTGAACAAGTGAATCATAGATGAGCTATGTTAGGAAAAATGCTTTGGTGGCTCATTGCTTAATAAGAGCTTCCAGCTAAATTCCTTCTATTTCACATGCTGTCTTTTCTTCTGTCACCGCACCTGATTCCTGCTTTTTCATTTTATCTCGCCTTTTGTATTTTTTTCTCTCCTGTACTGTCACTCTTTGTTTCCTCATTCATCTCTGCCCTGTGCTCATCTGCACCCATAGCAAGAGAACCCCATATACAAGAGTCCCATCAATCAGTTCCAGAACCCAAACTATGGACGTAAAGCTGCTGTTCTTTAAGTTTGTATTTCTTTTACTTTCCACTTGGTTTTCCCTGCACGGGCTGTTTATGTGTGTGCTGTGATCTCTCTCTCTCTCACCTGTCTTTTTAAAGACCTACAGACTCTGCAGCTACATTAAGAGTAGATTAATGAAGACTGCATGAACAGGCTGTGACAAGCAAAGTTGCTTGGTGATTTTTACCTTCTGGTGTTTAGTATGTGGTCACAAAAGCATGTCTGTTTGCAAAGTGTGATACAACAAAAACTGAAACTAAATTCTGTGAATATCCCAAGTTGTTGTATATTTAATCATAACCGGTGTTTTTGGAAGAATAACACACACACACACACAAACATGCATGGTTTGATTGAGTTTTAGAATTTGACCAAATTTCAACTTTTCTTTTCCAGGGTGAAAATCCAATCTACAAAAGCGCCGTGACGACTGTGGTCAATCCCAAATATGAAGGCAAATGTTAGCTCCACAGTTCAGCTCTGCTATCAAGTATCCGACAGCCGCAGCCTTTACCGTAGCTTTGAGTTCTGACAGGAGCGTGCGGAGGAATTTATGTGCATTTTTTTTTCCTATTTGCTTTATCATTACAGTGTATACATTTGCCCACTGATTCAGTATTTTTACTAACACTTGATGATATGATTTTTATGCATTTGTTGTATTTTAGATGTACAGTATGTGTATATACTTTTAAGTTGCGTATTAGTTCTCCTGCCGCTGGACTGGTACGGGCAGAGGACTTGGCTTTTTTTTTAGCAACACAGCGTAGACGCCATGGATAATATAACACGTGCACAACACTCCTTCAGCTTCTGTCTGTCTCTACTCGTCTGACTCTGTCTGCACTGACCTCCTGTGAGTTTCTGTATGTTTGCTGACAGGGCCTGAGTTTAATATGTAAATTCTTGGCCATATCAGGACAGTATGCCGGTGTGTATATATCGAAAACAACTGCAATAGGAAGTACTGAGTAATGTTGAGCATTCGACTTAGATTAGGCTATTGCACAGTCTATTATACAGTATATATTATATTGAGTGCGGCGTAAGAACATCTAGTGATTCAAATATCATTAAAGGGAATGCATACCACTTGTTCAGATTTTGAAAATGTGGTGGTAATGAACAATCAATGGATTTTTATTACTATAAAATAAATTACTGGTTAACTAATGAGATATGATTGTATATGGTAAATGAAGTAACTTTGACACTCATTCTCAGGTCCTTTGCTGTCTTCTTTTCAAGTACACCAAACGCATGTCCTGTCAGTGAACTGGTGAAGTTGCCCATTTGATCCGATCGTGCTGGTTTGTTTTTGAGACTGTGAGGCTGAAACTGTCTTTGAAACGTCACATGAAGAACCTCTGAAATGTTTCCCAAACCCAAATGCCTCTGATACCACACTCAAGCCTTTTACAGTATTATTTTCAAAGTGCCTTTTATCTCAGTATCATGTTCTCCCACAGTGCTGTTTATGACTTATTTATTAAATAATGGACAAAAAAAAGTGTATTTTCTTTCTTTCAGGTGTTTCATTTGTGGAAGGGCTGTAAATACTGTTAGGTTCATAAAGTTTGTGGACGATAATTCAGTTTTTTTTAAGTTTGCATGTGTAAGCAATCACAGCAGAGTGTAAATGAAACAGTCAAGTCAATATGTGATGGAAGCGCAGACTTTCAGCTTTTCAGCTTGCATGAACTGTTTAGGAATTATGGACATTTTTATGCACAATCACAAAATTTCAGAGTCAAAAGTAATTGGGGAGTTGATTGAGAAGTATCAATCAACTGTGTTTTCTAATTAGTTTTTATTTTATTTTATTTCTTTTTTTTTATTTCAATTCAGTTTAGTTTCACAAAGGTTTGATATTTCTTCTATATTTTTATTTGAGTTTAGTTTTCCAAGTTCACAGTATCGTTTCAGTTAGTTTGAATTATTTTCCAAAATTCGAATTATCCCATCAGCTGCAAGCATCTTGGGATAGGCACCAGTTTAGCTCGGGTGTGAGCATTTGACCATATGCAATATAGCCGGAGAGCAATAGGCCTGGGTTCCGGTTTGACCCATGGCTCTTTGCTTCATGTCTTCCATTTCTCTCTCCCCACTTTCCTCTCTGTCTTCACTGTCCATATTCAATAAACCCCCCCAAAAAATATCTTGTATTCTTATCCTCCTAAGACCTGAACACTTTCATTGCAAGCATTTTTAATTTATCTTTGAGCCGTGAGCTGAAGAACAGCATGTCAGGGGAGGAGACTTTGATACATGTTGACTTCTCAGAAAACTACAGCTGTAAATACAGTTCTCAAGTTCAGGCAGTCCACTTTGGGGCTTCACATCAGCAGGCCATCCTTCATACTTGTGTGTTGTATGTTGGTGGACTCTCAGTGCCTGTGTGCTTTAGCACCATCTCCCCCAGTAGACATAAAGGCCCTCCAGCAATATGGCAGCACCTAAATCCTGTACTAGATTACCTTCAAGGCCAACATCCACAAGTGTCTGTGCTGCACCTTTTAAGCGACGGAGCCTGTACGCAATACAAACAACCAAGAAACTTCTACCGACATCTTCAACATCTCTCTGAGCAGTGCCGTTGTCCCCACGTGCTTCAAGGCCACCACCATCGTCCCCGTGCCCAAGAAGTCTTCTGTGTCCTGTCTCCACAAGGCTGTGTGCTCAGTCCTCTGCTGTTCACACTGCTGACTCATGACTGTGTAGCAACACACAGTTCAAATCACATCATTAAATTCGCTGATGACACGACCGTGGTGGGTCTCATTAGCAAGAACGACGAGTCAGCGTACAGAGAGGAAGTGCAGAGGCTAACGGACTGGTGTAAGGACAACAACCTGTCTCTGAATGTTGACAAGACAAAAGAGATGGTTGTTGACTTTAGGAGGACACGAAGCGACCACTCACCGCTGAGCATCAACGGCTCCTCTGTGGAGATCGTTGACAGCACCAAATTCCTGGGTGTACACCTGGAGAAGGACCTCGGCTGGTCCCTCAACACCAGCTCCCTGCACAAGAAAGCCCAACAGCGTCTCTTCTTTCTGAGAAGACTCACCGATCCTGACCACCTTCTATAGAGGAACTATTGAGAGCATCCTGAGCGGCTGCATCACTGTCTGGTTTGGGAGCTGTGCCATATCAGACCGCAAGACCCTACAGCGGATAGTGGGAACAGCAGAGAAGATCATCGGGGTCTCTCTACCCTCTATTGAGGACATCTACACCACACGCTGCATTCGCAAAGCCACCAGCATTGTGGCTGATCGGACACACCCCTCTCACACACTCTTTACACTCCTGCCATCTGGAAAAAGGTACCGAAGCATTCGGGCACGCACATCCAGACTGTGCAACAGCTTTTTTCCACAAGCCATCCGTCTCCTCAGCAAAAAGGGACTGACTGATAAACACGCACACACACACATACACTAACATTATCACTCAGCTTAACTCAAATACCTCAAAACATTGAGACTGGACTGACTAACCAACACAAAGCGCAAACACACTGACCTACACCACCAAACCATCGCACACACCAACCTGTAAATGCTCTTTTGCACAATATTATTACTAGATATATTATATATTATTATTTATTTTTTTTGCACTAACTTGTCTTGTAGCACCTTGGTTCCTGGAGGAACGTTGTTTTGCCTCACTGTGTATTTTTAAACTGTATATGGTTGAAGTGACAATAAAGTTGAACTTGAACTTGAACTTGAACCTTTTCACTACAGAACTGGACAGAAGAGGATTCAAGGCTGGCTCTTGGAATTTTTTCGAGGCTCGTAATGGAAAAGGAGCACCAGATGGTGTCGGGGGAGCCTTAAAAAGAGCAGCTGACATGATGGGGCATGACATCCCAGATGCAGAAGAGTTATTCAGGGCCTTTTCTGAAACAAACACAAGTGTGAAACTGTTCTTTGTGAAAAGTGAAGATGTTGAGGAAGCTATGAAGAAAATGCCAAAGCAGATACCAGCTGTTCCTGGAACTATGAGAATTCACCAGGTCATTACTGGAGCTCCAGGAGAACTGATGGTTTGTGATGTAAGCTGCATGTGCAGTTTAACTGCAAGTGCTGCAACACCAAGTGTTTCACTTTTGGCCAGAAGATAGAAACAGCTGTATCACAGGCAGGCAGTGGGGGGAATCCAGAAAAAGAAATCCAGTGGGAAAGTCCAGAGCTGATTGGTAAATGGTGTATCCTCAGATATGATGATGATTTGTAAGTATGTATGTAAATAGCAAAGTTGCTATTTGGGCTGATTAGGAACTGATGAATGTAAAAACAAAGAATTGCGTGATTTTTATTTTTTTTTATTACCTTATTTTTGTTTCTGAGAAAAATGAGATCCACATATGAGGATTCACTTTAAATTTCGATAGAACAGTGGCAGTATAACGCCCTCATAAGTGGATATCAGATCCTTGTAGAGCAAAATTTAGCATTTTGGTCTATACAACCCAAAATGTGATTTCCACATATGTGGACGCCAGGTCCTAGGAGGTTAAAAAAAGGCTGATGGAGTATAGTTGACTGTTTTGACTAAAGACAAAATAAAATTGTATTTGGTATTCTACATAGGTGTAATTACCTTTTGCCATTGTCGAGCTAGTTATGGACCTGACCATAAGAGGACCAAAAATGTAGCCTTTGAAAACAACATATATTGTTTTGTACAGTTACATGTGTAAATACTGACCAAAAACCTTCCCTGTCTTTAGAATAGGATTAAAACATTAATAAGATCATGTTCAGTGATACTGGTGAACGTGAGTGGAAAATTCATAGGAGCCTATATTTTTCATATATAAACCAATACTTTTTTGGTACACAGAGGGCAAGAAGTAAAATTCGGTGACATGCATAAATACCTCATGTAAACAAATGAGCCATTTTCAAAATGTCAAAATTGCCAGTCACGATCAATTCACTGTGACTGTCATTGACATAAGAATTTCAAATGGTTGACTTTGAAATTACATTAGTAACAAATGTATCGGAGTGTGAAAAATCCCCGTTTAAAGAGTCCAGTAGCAAATATACAGTACTATTAAAATGACACGAACACATGACGTCGACATGTTGAAACACTGCGTCCTTTGTCTTACATAATCTTCTCCCAAGATATCCTGTAAGATCTCCAGCGGAAGTAGTGACAAGTCATACCGGAAATGGTTGGAGTGAGACGTCTCACCAAAGGGCTGTCATATTATTATCTGTGCTGTGAGCTGTAAACAGGGACGCAAGTTAGTCAGCTTCACTTTAACAAGTCTCTTTTAGAGATTTACTGAGAGTAACACAGCATACAGTGAAGAAAGAATGGAAGACGACGTGCTTACCACGCTGAAGATACTGATAATAGGAGAAAGCGGCGTTGGGAAGTCCAGGTAAGACCAAGTGATCAACAAAGTGATGTCGTGGCTCCCTGCTAACGTTAGCCAGCGCTAGCAGGGATGTAGCAGGTGGATAAAGAGAATTTAGTTTTTAAAACGATGTAGACGGTTCAGTGCTGGTTTGTCCTGTTCTTTATTCTAACAGAGGTCAGACTGTCTTGGTACAACATGTACAAGAAATGCTTACAGTGTGCACACTGTTTAGCTAACGCATTAGTCAGATGCCAGAAGCTCTGTACGTGACATCAACTATGTGCACGTCTGACATAATTGCTAGAAACAGGCTGTTTTTGTTCACACTAATTTGATGGCTAAACGAGAAGCTGACACTCTTTTAAGTCCATTTACTTGTACTGCTAGCATCTCCGTCATTAAGAACCCAGCAGAAGGATCGATCCGAACCGGTCACGCTCAAGTAAGCGTACCCCTTCTCCAGATGGGACTTCAAAACATGTAAACGATACACTTGCTCTTGTCGTCATGTGGTAATCAGAGTCCTTATTAACAACCACAAATCAACCTGATAATATTCCACGCAGGGTAAAATGCTTTTTACCCACATCAGCATGGAAGTTTATAGCGTGTGTCCCTGCCAAAAGAGATCATGATCCAGGTTTGCAGGTCTCCATAACAGTGGTCCCGGCTGCTGGAGGAATTCTGATAGCCTTCCTGAGCCATCAACCATCACATTGTAGACTATGGTGTTGACTACAAGCGTGCCTTCCATAGCCATAGAACATTCCGAGAAAATTATGCCATTGTAAGCCTTTAAACAAGTTCTTGACCAAAAGTACACCCATCTATTGAAAATAGACCAAAGAGAGGCAATAATAAGACTTGGAACTTCAGCATCAACAAGGACAGAGTGTTAAAGTTAAAATCAGCTAGGTTTTAAACCAGAAAGCAGAGATGATAATTAATAAAAAGTTTGCAGTAATTTATGTTCTTTGCAGCTGATATTTTAACGCCCAGTACTGTGTCCGCTGTTAGCTGAAATTTTTCCAATTTCCTGGGTCAGTTCATTGATGTGCAACATGTGTCTACTTATACTAAAGAGTTCCCTTTTTTTTTTGAACAGGGCTTGTACTGCTAGTTGGCATCTTTTAATGGCTGGTCTGTATAAGCTCTGCCCAGAGGAAGGACTGGCTTTATGCCGACACCATAACACAGATCTGTGTTTGCTTATATTTCCAGAAAACAGAAGAATATCTAGACGGCTGTACTGCATGCTGTCTGCCGTGGCATCGTCCAGGCCGTGATGCATTGTTTCCAGAAAGCAATTTAGTATTATTATTAAATAGGATTTCGCTTAATACAATAAACAAAATCAGACCATGATTAGTTTCAAATGTCCTAATTTGAATCATCCATAGCCAGCTTTGGTAATATCAAATAGGTACACTTATTTTTGAATAGTTTACAGATATTTATTTTGTTTCCCTGCAATCTGAAGGCCTTAAATCATGACAGATTTGAATGCTTGGCAGAGAATGTATGTGTTTCATGTTTCCTGACCTGTACAGAATACATTTCTAACTTGGCTGTTTCCCTGCATGAGTTCATCAGCCATATGGCCCTCAAACAATAAACACTTACTGCTTCAGCATCTCTTCTGATGGCCCGTGAGGAAAAAGTACGAGAATTATGTCTGGGTCAAGGGAGAGGAGCGAGCATATTGCCATCGTCAGCGGGGCTGTTAAGGCCTTTGCACTCGATTAGTCATGGTTAAGAAACGAACCCTGTCCTCCTGACTGCAATCTAGTGGTGATGTCATCTGGAGCTTGACATCACCTCTTGCTTGCAAGTGAAGGACAGAGTGATCAATAGAAGGAGATAGAGAAAGAGACTGTCTCCTGCCGCAGGAGTCAGGGCAACTGGAAACCTGACTTCAGCTCAAAAGCATCCTCAAGAGAGGAGAATACAATTACTAAAAAACACACGTGTGAGTCATGATGAGGTCTAATCTTCTTATTTCCATCTTCTTGTCAACAGCCTCCTACTAAGATTTACAGAAGACACATTCGACCCGGAACAATCAGCAACAATAGGTGAGTTGAACATGTGAGGTCTGTTAAAGGGTAAAATGGAAAAAATGTGGCTTTGTAGATCAGAATGTGCTGGCAAGTACAGGATCATCATCAGCAGCAGCAGCAGAGATTAAATAAGACACAGACGTAGAGTAGTAAACAGTCACAAAGACAAGGATCTTGAATTTGAGTAATAATAAGCAATACATCGATTCATCTGAGGCACAAACAGCATGAGCTCATTTAAACCTGTTGTCTCATGGGTTAGTAATGATGTCCACATTACATATGAGTATGCTAACACTTTAGCATTCAACCAGTGTCAGGAGTAGAGACTAAAATAGGGGTGCTTTTGGTCTATGCTGCATAGAACAACACATGCATTTGTCCTCCACAAGATGAACATGAAAGAATAGGAGGAATTAAAAAAATTGCTTTTATCTATCAAAATACTATCAAATATGACTATGAGTTTATATCAGCACTGAATCTTTAGTGGTTAATGTTCACATGCAACACTTGTTGTGATCTCAGTCAGCAGCAGCACAGCTCCTGCAGGCAGCTGTATAACCACGGTGGAGCCAGGAAGGAAAAGGAGGAGTAGATTTGATGAAGCAGCAGGTTGCTGCCAGCATAGAGCCCGACCAGTATAGGACTTTAAGATCAATATGAATATTGTTGTGACTTGAGACTAGAGCTGGGCGATATGAGATTTTTTTCATATCACGATATGTTTTTTTCATTTCAGGCGATAACGATATCTATCACGATATAAGCCAAATAACTATATTTGTAAGATTTAAATGTGCCGTTGCTCACAAGTAAAATGTGAAATAATCAGCAGCTTGTTTTTAAATATTTATTTCCCATAATAAGTTCAACAGGGTAGATGTACTTAAGGAACATGAGACTTTTTCAGATAAATAAAGGCAAATATTGCAAACTACACAAAAGGCAGCCGCTACAGCGTTTAAGTTTCAAAATAGAACAAATGAAACAGACTAAATTGTCAATTCCACTTAGAAACAAAGTATTAATTCTAAAAATAAATCTTAGTTTGTTTTACAGAAGAACAGACAAAACTGACTAACTTTTGTCAATATCAAATAAACTGAGAACTAAAAGGAAATTCTCAATCTCTCCTTGTTGTATAGCTTAGCTTTTCAAACAGTTTTAACAGTTACTTTAGTCTGACAAAAGCCGAATGACGAATTAGCGCTTCCAGTCAGAGACTGAGGCTACGTCCACACGTACACGGGTATTTTTGAAAACGGAGATTTTCCGTTTTCGTTTTAAAAAATAATCCTGTCCGCACATAAAGGGAGAAATGAAGGAAAACGCTGCTATGAACATGCCAAAGCAGCAGGTGGCGCTAGATTCCTAACCGTGCAGAAATGTTGGCCAATCAGAAGTCTAGAAGCCTCGGTGGGAAAAAGTAAACAAAGCTGCGGCATAGAAGCAGAACCGAGTCGTATGTGTGGACAGACAGTAACTGTGTGTATGTGTAAGCATTTAAACACTGCAGAGAGTAGAATTAACAGTAACAGTATTGTAGAAATTCATTTCACCGAAACAATAACGTGGCGCAGTGTGACGCATGCACCAGTTTATTGTATTTCCAGACTTGCTTTCGGCACAATTTACAGTGCACGCTACTCTGTTTTTTGTCAGACTTGAAATAGCCGAAATACCTTCACACTACGGAACTTCTATGGCTCTTCCGTTCGACAATCTCTCCGGCATTGGAACCATCATCTGTTTTCTCTTCGGTCACGCTCGGTTGATTTTTCTAGTCGGCACACTCATTTCCTCCATTATACGCTGGCTCCATTACCCGCTGGCTGCTTCCCAAACAAACACACGTGCGGCTTGGCACTTGTGCTGTACGTAACAAGTGACGCGACGTGACACTGCGGCTGTGATTGGTTCGGCTCTGCGCTACTTTATTTGGATTGGCTGACCTTTTTTTTTTTTTTTTTTTTTTTTTTTTTTAAGAGGACAAGAGCGGCGAGGTCTATCGCGATAGCTTAATTTCTCTATCGAGTAAAAGTTATATCGCGATACATATCGTTATCGTTCTATCGCCCAGCTCTACTTGAGACATTTCTTGAATTTCTTCAGGCATACAAAAGAGTTTTGTTTTGTTTGTCTGTTAATTATTTATGTGTCCTTATTCGAACAGTATGATAGTGCAGGTTAAAAAAGAACTTGTTTTAATGTCACAGCAGGTTGTGGATTATTCATTTATGCTGTGCTTAAAGTGTTGTCTATACCTAATACCTCTGTCGTCAGTCAGTTAGTGTGAGGGTCTGTGCAGACATCCACATGTCTGCCAGTTTTTTTTTGTTTGATTTTTTTGACCACGTGGACTTGTCCTCAGAGAATTTACATTACAGCGCATCAACTACACATGCAACCAGGGAGCAGACGTCAAGAAGTGTAACAGGAATGACTACTCAGCCAGTCGTACTCCAGCTGTCCGTGTCTGTAATTCAGGCTGGTAGTTGTTTGTAGTTTCTAAAGACTTGTTGTTTGAGACTTGGAGTTTGCATGTTCTCCTTGTGTCTGTGTGGGTTCTCTTCAGGTACTCTGGCTTCCTCCCAAATTCCACAGACATGCAGTTGGTGGGATTAGGTTAGTTGGTAACTAAATTGCCCATAGGTGTGAAGGTGAGCGGGAACGGTCTCTCTGTGTTAGACCTGTAATAGACTGGCAATATAGAATAGAATTAGAATAGAATTCAACTTTATTGTCATTGCACATGCACAGGTACAGGGCAACGAAATGCAGTTTGCATCCATCCAGAAGTGCTTTAGCCGTGATATAGATATATTACAATATATATTAGCAATAATATAGATATGTAAGTATATTACAGAAATGGGTCTATTATGGTATGTTATAATGTACACGGTATGAAGTATGTTGTGAATATTCTGTAACTATAAGTATGTACAGGCTGTAGTGAGTACAGGCTATGAACAGGATATAAATATGAAAAACTATACAGAAATCGGAGATATACAGCTATACAGAAATGTGAACTATGCAAGTTATAAACAGTTGTAGGATTAAAAATTATCGTATGTACAGAATGATTATTTACACAGAATAATATAGGGCGAGAGACACCCTGGACAGATTGCCAGGGTGTATCCTGTCTCTCGCCCTATGACAGCTTGGATAGGCTTCAACCCTCTCGCAACCCTAAAATTGGATAAACGGAAGAGAAGTGATGGATGTCAGTCGGGCTCTAGAACAACGTTTTCTACATTAAAATAAATGAATTTGTCATAAACAGTTGCAATATGGCCATTTAAGCTGATTAAACACACAAAAGCAGCGTGATACCAGATAGAACTGTCTGATATTTGATGTTTGTGCACTCAGACTCTTAGACCAGCGAAACATGAGAGGGCAGAAGAGACAGTTATGCTGTATATCTGTAGTAATGATTTTTAATTAGAAACGTTGAAATGGATGATTTGGAAACTCTACAGAATGACTTGCTGCACTATTTTCTAGTACATACTGAATCATTCAACTGGTGCCTGGTTTTAGGCTTTACATGAGGATATTTTCTCCATAAACGGATACAGTTGGTGTCCAAAAGACCAAATATGCTGAGGGAGGACCACCAGACCAGATGCCCGCTGTCCCAATGCGAAAGCCAGTCGTGGTCATACATGACGTGAACTTCTGCCGTTGTGTGTACAGCATTAAACTCTAGCTCACCACAACACATAAGTTGAAGTACACCCTCAGTTGACACATGCATTTGATCTTTTCATAGATCGTGGTATTCAATTTTGATTAGGAATATCAGAAAGGTCTTAAATTAGCTGTAGTAACAATGAGGTTACGGGTTTTTTTTTTTCAATCCTGTTGCTCAGCACTATTTGCAAACACCACCACTTATCAGGACCTCAGTAATGTAAGGATGTTAGTGATGCCTGCCAGAATATTTGTGCTGTGACACACCCACGCAAAGTTGGAGTTTTTAACAACTTTAAACAACTGCAGTAGACTAAAGTGACAACCATGCTCAGCTAAATGTACTGTCCTTCACTCTGTTTCCCAGCCTGTAGTGTGCAGGCCTGGCTGAGGCTGCTGACAGATACTGTACATGGTCTGGAGCAACGCAGCCACAAGTTGACGGACTTTTTATGTTATCTGTTCCAGGCTCAGTCAGCATACTGGCTGCATGTGTTTGCTAAACCCCCAGTACCTACTGCAGATAACTGTAAAAGAGACGTTAAAGTTTAGCTTTTTTCTTCTTTTTCCTTTTTAAGTCAAGCTAGGGTCGCTAGGCAGAAATGTGGACGTTTAGGAGATTCTGCAGCACTTGGTGAGCTAAAACTAAAGTCACCACAATCCCACACACTGAGACAGCCACAAAGCTTTCAGATTAATTTTAAAGTTAATGCTGTGTGGAGAAAAAAACAATCTGTGGCAGACCAAACTATCCATCTTATCTGGTAAAGGTTTTTAGAAGTAGTGGCAACCCCAAACTGTGTATCTGCAAATAATATCAGCCTTTTTTTGTTAATTGAATAAATCAGTTGACGGATCGAGGACACACCGACTATACTTTCATAAGCTATTAAAGCTGCAGCTACCTTAATTATTTTATTTTGACAAAAGCATCCCTGAGCTCCAGATTTAAAATATTTTGGAGAGAATTTGGATGAAGAATTCTACTTTCTTTTCTTTTTTTTCTTTTTAGTTTTTCAAACCAAACTAATGTGGTTTTGTGAATCGCTTGTAGCTCACAATGCTGTCTTTGTTAAAACGGCCGAAAAGCACAGATCCCAAGAGGGGTTGGAATGGAGAAAATACTTTGTTTTGTCAAGGTCAAGGCACGGGCCGCTACTGTTTTACTTGGCCAGCTGGGATTCTCTGCCAAACAGATGTCTTTATTGGAGTCAGTTCTGTGCTTTGACTTGAGATTCAGTTTTTTTTAATCTGGTATCATTCAGTCTCAGTTAAAGTATTTTCTTCATCTCACCACCCCGAGGCTGGATTTCTCCCATTGCCAAAGGCTGTCTCGACACATCATCACACTAGCACACAGAGTGTTAAATGATCTTTTGCAACGATGATCAGCAGGCACATTAGCAGCTTTGCATTTATGATACTCTTACTGGTGGCTTAAAGCACCTTGTTTCTTCTCGGTGCCATCGTTGCCAAAGGTTACAGACAAAAGAGAATACAGGCTAACAATGATGTGTCATTCCCCACCACCACTCTCTCTGTGTCGAACTAGTGGGTTGTGCTGCTCTGCCTTTGGTGTATTTATATCGTACAGAGAAGGGCCTGCAGAGAGCAGCCCAGCCTTGACCTGTAGCACTAGTAGCATCTTGTTGTGTTGTGATATTGCAAACAGATGCATTACTGTGCGTTCCCTGGGCAAGGCCCGTCTGTATATGTAGTGAATTAGAGCAGAAGAGACTGGTCCAGGTTCAGGGAAATGTTTAGTGTAAACTCGTCTCCACATGCGCCTGGCAGCAGTATCTGAGCAACCCTGCTGGACGAGAGGAAGAGCTAGTTGTTGTGATGGGCTTTGTGAACAGACTGTGTATTTGTGTGTGAGTGCGGTGCCATATATCAGCCTGTCTTCATGTCCCCTTTCTCCTGCTCGATCTCTCTTCTGTTTTGGCTCTCAGCTGAACTCCCCTCCTCAGTCCGAGATGTAAAAACAAGCCCATCACAAGTGTACATTGCCCTGGTAAATCTGTCAGTGGATGCTAAAACACGGCCTATATGTCATCCAGACGCCGCACGCTCCGCTCGCCGAGACACTGCAAAGAGGCAATAGAGGAGATTTACTTGTTGGGGGGGGGGCAACATTGTTATTTTCACGTCTGCTCCTCTGGGACCTGGCAGGGATTTTTAAGACTGAGTCATTGCTCACTGAGCCATTTTACAGGTGCCGGCCTTTCATTTTTTTTCGTCGGTTTTCGTTCAGGACGTTAAACCGCACTGTCCTTTCGTCGTGTATGTGAATGCACGGTCACACTGTAATTTAAGTGCAGGACACGGGACGGGCGTAATGCCAGTCTGAATAACCAGAGGTTAACACAAGTTCATAGACATTGTGTTTTGACAATTCATCTTCAATAATTATGGTCTGTCACCATGATATGATATTGTTGGCAGTAATTGAACAAACCTGTAGGAGTCATCATATTGGGCCTGAAGCAGGATGAGGTAATCATGTGGGTTTCGGTGATTAACTGCCCCTTTCTTTTTTTTCTGTTTTCTTTTTTTTTCATTGTCTAGGCGTTGACTTCAAAGTGAAGACCATTTCTGTGGATGGCAACAAGGCAAAGCTGGCAATATGGGTATGTTACAGACTCTATCATTATTCCAGTGCTTTAGTATCACTCGGTTAAACAAACATGCAGCTCTTGTTTGTCAGAGCAGAAAAATTAACTATGAAACAGCTCCAGCTCAGGTCTAGACCGGCTCTTCTCTCAAGTAACCAGAAGATGGCGCTTATGTAACACTATTTCCACCCCTTGATACCAAGGAGTGTGTCTGTGTTGTTCGTGTTTGTCTGCCCTGGTTTGTAGCCACTGGTTTTTTCCTTGCAAGTGTGAGCAGTAGTGTGCGTTTTGCAGGACACCGCGGGACAGGAGCGCTTCCGAACCCTGACGCCCAGTTACTACCGCGGTGCCCAGGGAGTCATCCTGGGTAAGCAAAGCTATTAGCACCGTCATTGCTCAAACACCTGTACGTGCATGTGCGTGTGTGTGTGTGTGTGTGTGTGTGTGTGTGTGTGTGTGTGTGTGTGTGTGCGTGCAAGCGCACATGTGTGCGGCCTTTGACTTTACAGTCATGCCCCTGTTGTAAAGTGAGTGATGGCTTTTCATCCTGTGACTCACACACATACGCCTGCCTCTTTCTGGAAGTTAGTTTATACTCTTAAATCAGAGTCTTCATAAGGTCATGCATGTGCAGCATGTATACACACACACACACACACACACACACACACACACACACACACACTACGGAAAGTTAAACCTCTAAAGCAGACTTCCTCTACAGTTCATGGTTTTTGACCACACTAATGATGTAAAGTAACAGAAGGCGCCTCGTTGTATCAGTGGGATTTTGACCCCCCCGTTTTTCTTTTGTTTTTGTTTTTTCAAATAAACCAGTCATGTGTTTAAGTTGATGTTCCTTTATTTTATTGCGGTATTTATTTTAACTTTTTTGTTAGATGATAATGAGGATTATTATTAGTATTAATATTATTATTACCGAAGTGGAAATTACAGTGTTATTGTCAGTAAAGTTTCATTTGCTCTGTGATTTTCAATGATAAACCAGTCAAAAAGGTTCAGCAGTCAAGGACTTCTTACACCTGTCAGATTAATTTTAGTGTGTCAGATGGTCCTATTGCCTTACACACCATAACTACTTTAGCATAATTATTGCAGTTCTCTCAATCGTGCATCCAGAAAATCCACTCACTCATTCTGCACTTAAAATATTTTTTTCTCATCCTGTGAATGAATATTTTCCTGCATTCTGAGCATGCCCTGTTCATTCTGTGTCACAGTGTACGACGTCACGAGACGGGAAACCTTTACAAAGCTCGACAACTGGCTGAGTGAGCTGGAGACATACTGTACAAGGAATGACCTTGTTAAAATGCTTGTAGGGAACAAAATTGATAAGGTCAGTGTGTTTGTCTATAAAATTGTGATGTTAAGGGTGCGCATGACATTTTTAATATTTAGCTTCAGTGCAGTCTTCCCTTGGTTTATGCTCTTTAGATATATATGTGATACACACACAGAACAGGGAGATGGATTGCCCCAAAAATAAGTGTGTTTTACAAAGTGAGCCCTCGACCAGCTGATGGATTGCTAAGCTAAACGATAGTAGCACTTTCATATTTTCTGGCAGCTGGTCCTTTGCCAGGATACCAGAATCAGTAAGTGGAGTTAAAAACGTGTACTGTTATGAATTCATTGCGTTCTGATCTTTGTCTGTGAAAACCACTTTCTCTCTCTGGCCCGTGACGACCACAGTAGCTGACAGCCCAACCCGACAGACCTCAAATAATCCATTACCTTTCCTTTGTTTTAGGAAAACCACGAGTTAGACAGGGCCGAAGGGCTGAAGTTTGCAAGAAAACATTCCATGCTTTTTATAGGTAAGTCAGGAGGATTCCCCGCTCTACAAAGAGCTGCCGGGCACATGAGTTACACCAGACTGTTTCACAGGGGAGGCAGAGTTTGAAATAACTATCATACTCACCGAGGAATGCTTGCATACTTCTATTTATAAAGCAGGCTTCATATATCATCTTTAGTGCACTCTCTTTTTTCCCCCTCTGCTGTTATTTTTCAGGTTTGTCAGTAAAAAGGGGGAACTTAAAAGTTAACACCTAGTTTTTATCTTGAGCACTTAAAGTGTTATTTGGTAATATGTAAAGATTTCTTGACATGTTTTCCAAGCAATTCTCAAAGATATTTCTCGTGATTTGTCATAGTAGGATTTATTTCTTTATGCTATGGTTATTACAATTGAAATGTTCCTGGATGTTATCATGCTACGCAGCAGGTGCTGACTAGAGCCAATAATAACCTGCTATGGTCCAGTATTAGCATCGTGGAGCTGACAGTTACTGTTGAGATGTTTTCCACCACTCTGCACTCCTGCTGGGGGGGCCAGCAGATGATGACATCAAGACGCAGACATTAACAGTTGTTGTTTCTGCGTTTTGTCTTCTTTTTCTCCACCTTTTCCAATCTCTGCCTCCTCCCCATTCCCGTCCCTGTCACTTCTCCCCTCCTCTCTCCTTCCCTCTGCACTCTCTGTCCTCCCAGAGGCGAGTGCAAAGACGAGGGACGGCGTTCAGTGTGCGTTTGAGGAGCTGGTGGAGAAGATAATCCAGACTCCTGGCTTATGGCAGAGCGAGAACCACGGCCGAGCAGTCCAGCTCACCGACGAAGACGCAGGAGGTGGAACCTGCGGCGGCTACTGCTCCCTTGTCTAGACTACCTATACACACACATTTAAAGATTTACACGGGACAAATACCCTCGAATACAAGCATATCCACACACACACAAGCATACACACTTTAAAAGAACAGCTTCCCTTCCTGCTGTGTGCTGTCCTGAGCTCCGTCCTCACACATCAAGGCATTAGAGATCCAACTTTCTCCTCTCTTCTTAGGTGAAAGTGTTTATTTCTATCTCGCAGACAGACACAAACACACACACACACAGACCTTTTGCACACTTTCTAGTGACAACGCGGCGCTAAAATGCAAATACAGCTCAGCTTTCCTGTTAATGGAATTTGAGTGTTTCTCTCTTTCTGTTTTGTTTTGAGTCGCAGTTTTGTGCAGTCGCAGTGCCACGGTCAACACATTAACCGTTCTCGCTTGATACTCGTGTGATTTAGTTATAGGGATGCAGTAAAGCGAGTCCAGAATCGTGAGCCAAAGCTTGTCAGACATATGGCTAAATCTCTGAAGTATGATAATGAGAGTTGAAACTCTTGTATTTGACCTAGGTTTCTTTTCGTATCAAGCATGCTTTTTGTCCTTGGCGTACCTCGCCTTAGCAAGCACAGCTGCATCAAAGCAGGGCAGACTTTTCTCCAGTGTTAGTGTCACTTTTCTTCTGCCCTGCACTTTGTCCTGTTCCCCGTGCACAGGCTCTAAGATTATAATGCTGCTTATGGAGGAGCTTATCAAGCCGAGCCGTCTTGTATTTTATCTCGGCACTCTCGGTCAAAGGCTTGGATCAAATGACTCTGTTGTGCACATGACTGCCTCATTTCTTTCCAAGTGTTTGGAATGGTGTTTTATGACTTTTATTGACTTGGACTTCAAACTAGTGCTGTGTTTTTTGAAAAGAGCATAAATCGAAGAGACTGGCACCAACATGCTTTCCACTGGGTGCTGAAGAAGAGGGGACCTCTTAAAATTGCACGCCTTTTTAAAAAAAAAATTTTTTTTAATGTGTGTAACAAGTTGCTTTAATGGAGTGCGACCTACTGGCACTCATTCACTCAGACAGATAATATCAGTAATATCACCACCACTGCTAGTCTTTCATATAGATCCCTTTGACTGGACAGAGACAAAGGAAAAGTGTTCAATATTAAAGAGGGCAGTGAGTCATACGGGTGTCTCCACTGAATTTGGAAAAATCAAAGAAAAAGCTGTGCGCTCCACATTGCTAATGGATTTCGCAGTTCTCCCATCTCTGTGTTAGCATCTGAGAAACACTCATAAATGTACTGTACCCCTGACCTCTGACCATGTTTGCAGTATTCAAGCGCTGGCATATGTTCCAGGAAATGTACTTCTGGGGGTTTGATCTCCTAACAGGGATAGTGAAAGTGACATGAATTTGAGCATGTCTCATCACACATTGATTTTTATTATTTTTTTAATTGCATGGGAAATCTGTGTGCCATTTTTTCCCCAGTTTGTCTGCTGGTGAATGACGTTTAGAGGCTTACTTATATTTAGCTGAAAATAAATGCTAATTTACCATTTAAATTTAATGGTTACAATAAAAAGGAAGTAGGCTTTTACTTATTAAACTGGTATAGCTGTCTCTTTTGTGTTGAAATATGTCAAAACATTTATAAACGTTGTATTTTAAGACTTTGTCGGGGAACCTTTGTGTAAAGCTGAATGTATCCATATTTCACTACAAATTGCCCTATGTATTAAACTAAATAAAGTTCTTTTTTTAAGTGAATATAAATGGATGTGTTGCTGCTGATGTGTTACTTGACGTGCCCCTGTCATCATTGCCATGTTAGAAATGTGGCTGCTAGGTGATGGGTTTTCACCCGGCACCCGTCACATTCCTGTGTCTTCAGAATAAAGACTTGGTGTTTAAACAGTGTCCGAGGAGCCCTCAGACCCCAGACGTGAGATCTGTCTAAATCATCTTTTTGGCGAACTCCTCAGGAAGCACCGCCGCAGCCATAATTCACTCTATCAGTGCTTTAACTGGGATGTGAATAATTCCTGAGCCATTATAAAAGGGTCAGGGTTGGCAGCTAAACCAAGAACTCTTCCCTTGTAGCATATCCCTCATTTCTTGCCACACTCTGGGCAGCTGTATGTCCCAGTCAAACAAAAGAGACGCGGAGCCCAAAGTCTTCCTGTGGTCCAACCATGTGCTGAGCTGCAGCACCACTGTTTCCTCATGCCTACACTGAAAAAACAGTCTTCGAGGAGCTGAGAGATTATGTATTTTGGAGAATACGTTTGTTTGGTTTACCTTTTAGTGACATATTGTGCAAAGTTGTGCAGTGGATGGTAATTTTCGAACCCCCACCCCAACCTCAAATGCTGTATGCATCAGAACCTGAACCTTTTATTTAAAGAAGGAAATGGAACTTTTTGCGATTTAGAATCTGTTTTTTGTGAAACTGTCCTTGGCAAAGACAGATGGACAACTTAGATATTAGATCTACTGTGAAGACAAGGTTAGAACGCGCAAACTCCACACATAACCAGAGGCACTAGAAGACGAGGTTCTACTGAAGCACCAATGGCCTTTACATAAATGGACACTGCACTCCAACAGTTACTGAATAGTTGCATGCCCATGCAAAAAAGTAGACTAACTATAAAACTATGGTATATCTGAATTTCACCGTAGTGTTTGACTAAAAAGACACGACTCATGTCAATTAAGGTTAAAAAAAAAGAAAAAAGGTCACCTTTTTCCAAAGTGAGTTGGAAAGTGTTTGAATGTTAAAAAAGTGATGATTAAAAATTAAATTGTCTTTTTGGCAAAAAGGTTAATGTGTTGACAATGGCTCAACTTACATTCAGAATACAGGGATATCAGGGCAGTGTAGCAGCTTGGATTTGGGGTGGAACTCTATCAAGTCAAATCAAGTATTTTTATGACTTTAAGTGTCAGGCTAAATTCAGAGATTCATCACAATCAAACCTGCGACTGAGTAAAATGGGTCTAGCGATACCCAGGATGCTAACCTCTGAGAAGCCTTTAGTTGTAACAGTTCCACCTCTGGGGTAGATGTTCCAAATTTATCCACCTAAAGCCAAAAAAGTCAAACTTTGTGCTGGCATTGCAGGAACATGACTGGATTACCACATCAATAACTTGATCACCCTCAGTGTCTGTGGTTTCAATGCAATTCATGCAGCAGAAGATTCAACAGGGGTGGATGAAAGACGGTGGTTTCCCTGGGGAAAAGAGTTTTTGGTAAACCTTGGTCAAACAGAAAAGCACTGAAAGGAGGATTAAACACTCTTTGGCACCCAACATGTCACATGAAAACACCCAGAACACCTCATGTCCTGACACACCTCGCTGTCTGAGAAAGCCTGAAAGCTGCTCTGGGGGGCACTGCTTGATAGACTGCTCTCTGTCCTGCTGCCTGTGTTTGAGCATGCAGCCAGGCACAAAGCTAACAGAGCAGATCTGGCTCTCATTAGCACAACCTGGTCTTCCTGCTCCTCCTCTGCCTGCCAGAGCAGCAGGCCTTATGGGTTAGCGTTCAGATGAGCTCCTCAGGAGAGCAGTCATGCTGTCGTGTGTAAAAACCTTATGAGACATTGGGCATCGTTTCATAAGGTGTCGGGTTCCCAGACGGCACTCACGTCGTCATGCTTATTGCCATTTTGCTATCAGGTGATTGTTTTGCCATGTTAACTTATATAAGTGAGGAAGAGAGTGAGAAGGTGATTGGAAAAAGATCATCCTCTAGTACAACCACCTGCACTGACTATTGTAGCGAGGAGCTGTGATATGGTAGGGGATAGGGCTGAAAGGTGCAGCAGGCCTTTGCTGAGTTTAACAGAACTTCTGGACAAGAGCTCAATGTCCTCTGCACTTAGGGGTTTAACCTCACTTGTTGATTGTAAAAGGAGCCCGTAGGTCTGCAGATTGTTTCACTATTTTCTTTCTGAGGTAAGTTAGAGGAAAATGCCCCTTTGCTCCTTTTCCTTCCTCTAAAGTTGGGCAAAGTCGAGCTCAGGCCTCCCTTAGGTAAGCCACTGAGTCCCAGAAAACTGGGAGGTAATGACCTGCATGACCAGAACTGATGGCTCTGGCACTGCAGGTGGAAACACTTTGATTAAAAGGAACCTAGTGTTTACATTGTTGCACTCGTTCACATTTAGACCCTTTGACATTTTTGTCAGGCAGCCGTAGAATCCAGTTTCAGGCCTGATCTCTTGAACTTGAACTGTGCAACCTCCTGTGTCCTTTGCTTCACAAAGAACACCCACCACCTCAACCACCTACATTCTACAAAATCTTGAACCTTGTATGGGCTTGTTGGAATTAAGCAAAGTACTTGAATGGTAAACTCCAATACGGTTCACAACTAAGGCCACAGTTTCCATGTAATTAAATAAAATTCCGCCATTACAACAAAACCTTAAATAAAGGTGTAAAAAGGCAAGCATAAGTTACTCCATAATACAGCCCATGCCCTGAAATGGAAGGCATACTTACAATGTAAGATGAAATATGGTTTTGCCATGAAATGACCAGGTTATTATAAACTTCAAATTATTCACAGGATAATTTGTGTCACCTTTTCTGTAAAAGATGTGGAAATAGTTAAGGTTAAGCCCCTCCCCAATATGACCTCCTCTCCAAAATGTACAGCATAGTGAACACTACTTACCTGCTTTTAAGTATTTGTTTGTAAATATAACTATATCATAATTTCAAGTAAAATATTATCACAAAACAAATAAAGTAAATTCTATTTAATTATAGGGAGATTGCGACGTTAGTCTCTGGGTGTATTATAGCGTTACCAGAATTTCTATAGATTTTGTCGACACATATGCTCCTCCACATCCTCAGGAGCAGCATGTTTGTTGCATATGTGTATAATAACATCAGGCTCCACATAACCTAATAAGAACAGGCCCAGGGTGAACAGGTGACCTCGGTCTTTGTTCAGCGTGAACCTCTGGCCTCGGATGCATGTAAGTCAGTTCAGCGCATAATAGATCTGTAACTGAGTTTCCTCATATTTGATACCCTGTCAATCTAATTTGAACCTAAATGATTGTATTGTAACTCACTCCTGTTATTTTCAAAAACACAGCACCGTGTGTACTAGTCCTAAAGAAAGCAGGAGATGGGTGCTCTTCAACCTCGAAAAGAAAAGTCCTCTTGCTGTTGGGGTTGCTTTCATCCCGGCCTCAGGTTACTGTGGCAATAAGCGGGAGGGCTGAGGACAGGCTGGCAGGATGAGTAACTTCATTCATCGTCTCCCCACCCATAATTCCCCATGTTCACGTCACTTCCATCCCGTGTGGCATATCTCCTGCCACTCACTGCCTCTGCGTCTCGCATTCCGCAGCCGTGTCATCATCATCCGCCGTGTCAGATCGCCCCACCAGATGCTACCGCTGCAACATGGAAGCAAACAGCCATGTACTCAGGCCATCGGCTTCTATAATAAACTAATCACATTGTATCAACATGGACTGGGTGTAAGCTTTCCACATGCCTCAAACATTTTCATGGACAGGACGCATGTTTGACTGCAGCACTGCAGAAAAAAAATTAATAAACTCCCTTCTGGGTGAGATGATTGGCATGTATAGAAACAAATTCATTATTTTGTATAAATAATCTGGGCCCCTGTGTAGTAATTTCACTGCTTATTTTTCTTTTCCAAGCTGATCTTAATTTTGGGGCCAGACCAGAGAATTTTGTTGTAAACCACCAAGACTAAAAGACCCCAATTTCATTCTCTTTGAAGAGGCAAGGAGGTCTGTAAGGTCCTGGAAGATCCACAGTTATTCGACAGAAGCCGTTTTTCCGCCAGGCCGGAGCTTAGCTTGAAAGAAGGGAGAGATTTCTGAGGTTGAAACTTCCAGACACTGTCGAGATTTCCCAGCGTCTTGTAGCTTACGTCCCTAACCTTATATAGAAGTCCAGATCACTTTGTTTTTTTTCTGACCATTTGCTGTCCTTTACGCCTTTGGATGAAACCTGAGCCTAAGTTTATTACTACACGCCACAGGAAACCTGGGCTCCTTAACTGTATAGTGGACAATTGAATTTGAAGACACAAAGCCAACCTACATCTCCCACCCTCCTACCAGCACCCTTTAGTCAAATAAAGCTCTCTCCAGGGAAATCGCAGCCAGGTCATGCAAACACAAAATACTTTCATTTCATTCTGGTTGTGTGTCTTCCGCGATCCACTTTGTTGCAGGAGTTCCTTTCAATCAGATTATATGGAATAACAGAGACATGACAGTTGTTTTGTAACCACATAGCTTACAAGAGTCATTTAGCGGGTTCAAGTACAGGTATGTCTGTCCGTTCAATGGCCTGACAGAATTCGTGGTTTGATCTTATGTTACCTAAGGCTATAGCGATCATAATTAAGCAGGTCTTTGGGTGGAGATCTGCCAGTTCACTCCTCCTGGGGAGTACACCACATTTTAGCAGCTTTGTTATACTGAGGAGAAAAAAACCTGCAAAAAACAAAACATTAAGAAACTACCAGTTATGAAAAAATTTACATTTTAATTGAAATATTTTGAAGTTACATTTGATAAGCGTTAGCAATCTCCACAAATTTGATTCACAATAAATGTTTTTTGACTAGCACATTTAATTCTTTTTAATTCAATTTTATTTTATTTATGGGTGGGGTGGCTGTAGCTCAGGTGGCAGAGCAGGTCAGCCACGAATCAGAAGGTCGGTGGTTCGATCCCAGGCTGCCTCCTGGCTGCATGTCAAATATCCTTGGGCAAGATACTAACCCCATGTTTGCCTACTGGTGGTGGTCAGAGGGCCTGGTGGCGCCTATGTCCGGCAGCCTCGCCTCTGTCAGTGCGCCCCAGGGCACCTGTGGCTACAATGTAGCTTGCCATCGCCAATGTGTGAATGGGTGAATGACTGAATGTAGTGTAAAGCACTTTGGGGTCCTATGGACTAGAAAAGCGCTATACAAATGCAGGCCATTTACCATTTTTATATAGTGCCAAATCATAACAACAGTCACCTCAAAGCGCTTTATATTGTAAGGTAGATATTACAATAATACATACAGAGAAAACAATCATATAAACCCCTATGAGCAAGCGCTTTGGAGACAGTGGGAAAAAAACCCTCCCCTTTAACAGGAAGACAACTCCAGCAGAACCAGGGCAGCAGATGGCTGCCTCTCCCTGGCAGATTTCTCACAGTCACAGTTGCATATCAGACAGAATGCAGGTTTAAGAAACTTCTGCATTGGCTTAATTTTTTGAACCTGACAACTAGGGGTGTGGGGTTTAGCACTGTTGCCTCACAGCAAAAAGTCTTGGATTTGACTCCACTATTTGGCCGGGGCCTTTCTGTGTAGAGTCTGCATGCTCTCCCCGTGTCTGTGTGGGTTCTCTCTTGGTACTGTGCTTCCTTCCACAGACATGTGGTTAGTGGGTGATTCTAAATGGCCTGTAAGTGTAAATGGTTATCTTTCTCTGTGTTAGCCCTGCATCAGATTGATGACCCGTCCAGTGTGTACTCCCCTCTTACCCTATGGTAGATTTACACCAGCTAGTGGGCCTGATATGTTATTTCCAACACTACAGTTTTTCTGGACACTTCTAGAGTTGTTTTGCATGATTCACAGTTCAAATTAATCCTTATAGGAACTAAAAACCCTTTTAAGCTCAATTCTATGTTACTTTGAGCCAACTTTCTTTGGATTGATTGTGTGAGGTGAGCATATACTAAAGGTTCTGCTTCTGGATTTTGACTTCTAGTGAGTTCTATAACTTATAGATGCAATTTTTATTTTCTTTTGAGCACACATTTCTGTTGCCTATTCTACTGCCAAGAAGCCATATTTGGTTTTCACTCACGTTTGATGAATTTCATCTTGTGTTTCAGCTTTAGGTGGCTGTGAATTTCTTGGAATTTGGAAAGGAACTGTTTTTGATTGTTTGTTTCAGATGTCAGATGAAACCGACACCTTCAGATGCCATAGACTTGGTAACCAGATGTGCATACATGTGGACATTCCTGTATGCCTGCCTGCAATATCTTTGTGGCTGTGTTGGTGTGTGAGCGTAGTGAGGTATAAAGGAAGCTGTAGTGCTAGATTGGCTACTTCGGGATCCCCCAGTTGCAATATGGCTCATGTTATTACCCGCTGAGCTCCAGCTTGTGTTAACGCAGAGCAGTACCGTCTGCATGTCTTGCTTTACATCAGCTTTCACAAACACTGTGCCCAGAGCAGGTTGTAATAAAAAAACAGACCCCCCACCAGCACCACACCCTACTAATACCTTGTGCCTCCCCTGGGGCTGTGAACTGATATTGTAACAATAGTGTGTATGGGATTGGTGGAGGGGTAGCCTCTTGCTTCCCCACAGCTATAACCTTGACTTCTTCACAGGGCTCAGAGCAACTCCCAAATTCACTTATGGAGATGGATTTCTGGGCTCGTTTTCCCAGGAGGCAGCAGTCCTGCACTCAGATATTTACATTCATCCAATCAAGTGTCAGACAGTAGCACGTATATATATTTCATTGAGCTCATGAGCTGCCAGCCATTACCACCTCCACTGTGTGGAGATCAAAGTCTGACTCCTTTATTTCACTTTCTCGCTGAATGGTATGAGAATAGGGATACACCTCTCAGGCATGTATGAAGCTACTGCCAACAGCTAGTTAGCTTAAAATGTAAACATAGGTATATCATAAACGTCAGCCTAGAACTGGAAGCAGGGGGCAAACAGCTTGCCCGGCTCCAAAGGTAACACAATCCTACCAGCATATTTAGAGTTCACTAATAAACACTTGCCAGACTAGCTGTTTCCACTCAAAATACTAAGGTAAAAATGTGCAGAAGCACTCCTTATCTAACTCTTGGCAACAAAGCAGATGAGCACATTTACCAAAGTATCCATATACCCCTTCAAATCAGACAATGTGCCATTCAGACACATTTTTGCTTCAGTAGCCTATTAACTGACAGATCTGTCTCCCTAAATACAAACCAAACAGGCCATTAGGCTTTAATTCAATATTTTACTGGTCTTCATTCTAACATTGCTCAGCCAAGCTATTTCAGCTGCAAGGAACCTGACAGTTATCATATTTACCTTCTGTCATGGCAACGCTGACAAGAAGCGTTTAAGCTAATGCTGGTTGTGGCCTGGTACCACGAATGCACTGGGTGAAAAAAAAAAAGCTGTGAGGTAAGACTTTGTGCACATTCTGCTGCAGTGTAAATACAACTTCATTTCTGAATGTCCCTTCTTTGTAATGCCGACTCAGGGAAGTATCTCCTATCTGTCTTTTCACAATCACTAACAAGAAGCCCATAAAAATCACAGCCAGACTGTTCCGAATAAAAGCGATACTGTCTGTGACCATATATGTCCCGTAGCAGTGGTCCCGTGGCCATCTGCACCCAAAAATTATAATAAGCATTATAAGCATGTTGATTGAACTCGGAAAGAAGAATTGTTACAGAGTGTCCTCTGTAGCAGTGAAAGGATCATATTTTCCAAAGGCCTCAGGAGGTCTTGTACAGTCCTTGCCAAATGGTGCTAAAGTCACGCAGCAGGCTATAAAGCGCTACTGTACACAGTAACTGAGGTCTCCTTAGAGGCAGATGAACCACAGCTGAAGATAGAAACCATGCAGATGTCCACTTAAGAAACTGGTCTTGGTTTTGAAACGTCTACCTTGGCTACCGCTGGATTTCCAATGAGTCAGGTTGGTCCAAGATTTTAGAATAACTTTGATTGCTTTCCCCCCATGAATTCAGACTTCTGTCCTGGAATACTGTGTACATTGGGTTTATGCAGTCTAAATAGTGATTAGTCCATGTAGGTCTTCTTTTTTTGTTTAACCAAACAACAGTATTTGTGAGAAAAGAAAAAAAAATCAGGCTTTTAACCCTCAGGTGATTGTACGTGGCCCTCATTCATTGGGGTCATTTATGACATCTGTTTTCTTTTACTGTAAATAGACAAAACAAATTGCAATACAATCAATTCAATTCAATTCAATTCAAAGCCTATAATATTAAAATGCATCTATTCCTTTACCCTGCACAACTTTCAGTTCATGTAAGAAAATCAAAGAAGGTGGAAAGTTGAAAACATCTTTTATGATTAAAAATATCACAACAGCAACTATAAATGTAAGACTGGAGTCATGAATGAACCCACTTTGTTACTTAAATAGCTAATTGTGATCTCTACATATGGTTTGTGATATAAATAATAGTCTTTTGGATGATTCCTAAAAAATAAGAATAGCACAAATATACAAGCAGTGTTAAGTATGTTTAAACACATAAACAGGGTTTATAAATTACGGTGTTACGGTTAATGTTTTAGTTGCTAAACACCAGCAACCGTCTCTACAGTCTCCAATTAAAGATAGCAAGTCACACATCACCAGAAGATTAAAAGAATCATTCAGTTTTAAACACAAATAAAAGATTCTTTTAAGAAATATCAACACTGAACTGGAAGTCTTAGCTCTGCTTTTTAAATGTACTAGATAGCTTAAACATTATTAATAATAAGAAGTAATCAAAAAAGTAATGATAAGTAAGTCCATGGCGTATCAAACAACAGCCAAGGAACACAAATGCATTTCTATATGTTATCCCTGCATAAACATAGAAAAACAATGCTAATGGGCTTATCTATAGCCAGAAGTCACATGCTCACATTTTTTGGACTAGGCTAGATATCTGATAAATGTCAGCAGTCTGCTTAAGCAGAACGGTTGTTTGTAACCTGACTTCATCAAACTGATGAAATTCTGAATCCAGACAGCTTCTCTGTGCAATTTCATGCCTAACATGTGTACACATTTATCTGAGTAGGGGGAGAAAACAAAGGGGATCCATAACTAACATCTGGAAGAATGAGCTCCTGCATTGGCCGAGTGTGCCCACTCAATTCCAGATTTATGGTAACATTACAGCTTTGGCTCCGGGTATGTGCTTGAGCAATGTGAAGCCTATTTATTTGCTGGCCTTCGAAACTGCCTGCCACACTCATGCAGTTTGCCAGGTCTGCTGCCTCACACACTGTCGCTATGTCTCTCCTCCAACCTCCCAGAATGTTTAAAAATCACAATATGTTCTTATAAAATGGTAAAATATGTTTTAGCATCTGTGTTTAAGACCTTTTAAATACCACTCTGATTGTTCTGTAATGCCATCGTTTTAAAATACAAACCCAATTCCAATGGGATGCTGTGTAAAACCGAAATAAAAAACAGAATGCAATGATTTTGCAAATCTCATAAACCCATATTTTGTTCTCAACAGAACATAGTAAACATGTCAGATGCTTAAACTAAGCTTTTTACTATTTTTTGAAAAGTATTAGCTCATTTTGAATTTGATGACAGTAACAAAAAAGTTGTGATGAGGCGATCAAAAGGCTGGAAAAGTAACTAAAGTACTAAAAAGAAAAAGCTGGAAGAACATTTTGCAGCTACTAGGTTAACTGGCGACAGGTCAGTAACATGATTGGGTATAAAAAGAGCATCTTAGTGAGCCAGAGTTTCTCAGATGTAAAAAACTGCATCAACAAATTGTGGAACAATTTCAGAACGATGCTGTTAAAAATGAAATTCTGAAGACTTTGAAACTGTTGTCATCTACAGTACATAATATCAGCCAAAGACTCTGAGAATCTGCACAAAGGATAAGACTGAAAAACGATAATTGATGACTGTGATCTTTGGTAAATGGTAAATGGACTGGTTCTTATATAGACCTTTTACTCTTTCTGAGCACTCAAAGCGCTGTACACAACTTGTATATTCACCCATTCACACCCATTTGCACAAGCACATTCTTCTAAGTGCTTTCTAAGTAACATTCACACACACATTCATACTTCGATGGATGCATCGGAGAGCAATTTGGGGTTAGTATCTTGCCCAAGGTGGTCAGACGAATTGAAATTTGAAGTTATTTTTGGACACTGCATCCTCCAGACAGAAGAGCTTATATATATTTTTCTTCAGGGAAAGCCTTGCATATTTGAGCAAGACAATGCTAAACCACCTACTGCAGCTATTGCAATAGCATGGTTTTGTGGTAGAAGACTCCAGTGCTGAACTAGCCTGCGTGCAAAATTTGGCATATCATGAAATGAAAAATTTAACTATCCTCTATCAGAGAACAGTGGGACAACACTCCTCTCCCAAAAGAACAGAAACTGCTCTTTTGGGAGAGAAATGACTGTTGGTAAAAAACAGAGCAGATGTTTCCCTGTCCCAACTTTTTAGAGAAAAGCTGTTATCAAATTTAAAATGAGCCAATATTTTTTTTCTTAAATCGTCCATCTTCTCAGTTTAAACATTTGATATATGTTCTATGATCCATTGTGATTAAAATATAAGATTATGAGATTTGCAAATCATTGGATTTGATTATTTACACTTATGGGCACAATATCCCAACTTTTTTGGAATTGGGTTTGTATGTTTCACTAGATCAGGACTGTGTGGGATTTCTTTCAATGTGACCACAAAGATGAGACCCACAACCAACACCCCCCCCCGGCAGACCTGACTGAATCCTGCTCAGTCTATCAACAATGTATTTTTGTGTTCCCAAACACAGAAAGTGTTAACGTGACAGGACCTTCCAGTCTCTCTCCAGGCCTCACTTGCTGCCAAACCACATTCCTCCAGCAGCTGCCATTTCTTACATCTGCTGCATTGACGTGGTTACACTTGACTGTAGTAAGGAATTTATTTAGATTTTCTATGATGAAATATTACACAGAGACACCAGGCCGTGCTCTCCTCTATGTCTTATTTGTGATCCCCCAGTTGTCATTATGTTACGGGTGGTTGTGGCTTCTGTTTTACTCTGGAGTGAAACAACATAAGTCAACGTAAGCCTTTATGAGTATTTTGTACATTTATTATCACTAAACGAGTCTTTTTGTTATTTTTTATACAGCAACTTGTGGTTAAAAAACTTGTAAAAATGCTTTTGAATTCTAATTATGCTCACAATAATCATACATAAAGAGTAAACAAAAAAACAAAAAATGCCATCAACAACCTAAAAATATCAGTTAATGGTACATCCAGTGGATCAGTGGCAAAAAATGACTGTAATGTTTTGGCCAGTATAAAACACTAGCACCTCAAGATGAGATCATTTTATCCCAGATTTATAATGAACGTCAATGCATAAGTATAAAAATCCCCATCTAACTTAAATGATGAGCTGGTGTTGTGTCCACACATAACAGACAACTTGTGTCTTAAAGTGTATCTTTAGACACTTTGTTACTAGCAGCTGCCATTAAACATATAATTTATTCCTATTTCTTCAGTAGACTCTGTGAAAAATACCACAGATACACACGGGCCCAATTATTCAGCATGACAATCATCCCAAAGACACGGTCATATCGGTAAAAGAATACCTGGATAGAAGAAGACACAATGAAACAGTATCAGTCGTAGATTGGCCTCACCAGAGCCTCAACATTGTTAAAGGCTGTACTGAGAATTTCAGGCTTGTTAGAATTGCACAAACCCTCTGTGCAAACTCTATATACTGTATTTTCATGTATGTTTGTATGCTTAATAGCACCTGTTTCCTGTTTTTCTACCAAAATATAAAGACATTAGTGTGGCTCAAGACTTTTCGACATTACCTTACAACAGAATGTATTTATTAACTATATCTAAGCAAAAATAAAAAGAGAGAGAGAGAGAGAGAGAGAAAAGTTAAAGTTGTGTGCCCATCTGAGTAAAAAATCCAAGAACTCCTTTTTTTTTTACATGTGGAAAGTGGGACCATGATGCACCCACCTCAATGAGGCACTCTGTGTGCAAATTGCAAACCTTGCAAGATTCCACTTTCCTCAACTGCTCAATACATCAGGCTAAAACCCACATTTCAGTGCCTGGCTGAGGTTTTACCCCACATGGAATGGGGAGCCATATCAGCATTGGAGGGCAAAGTGGCTGCTGGTGACACCACAGAATGCGAAAACAACAATCATGCAATCATGGCTTATCGTGCCGCCATGAGTGTTATTTTTGAATTATGCTGCCTCGCTAACTGGCAACACCCAAAGTTCATTCACAGGAACCGAAATAAGACTTAAATGAAAGGTTTCTTCCTGCGGAACAATAAGGCCTGTTTGTAATGAAAGTTATGAAACCTCATGACCATGTCCTTTGCCTGTACACCAAATTTTCTAACTCTTCCATGTTCCAATACGACTGCTATATTAAGGCCTAGAAAAAAGTTGTTTTCGACAGTAGCTGACACTGTTTTAGGTGACATGACATTGACAGTGCCTTTGATAAGACAGCGATAATTGTGCTATTGTGTCCTTAACTACAGTAGCTGAATTTAGACTAGTCTAACCTTAACCTTAAACCTTGATTGATGTCAGGTTGTCATAACACACACACAAAATAATGGCAGCTTTGCATTAAAAAGTACACAGCTGAACAAATGACACTTAAAGCTGGGGTAGGCATCACTGGGGAAACATGCAGTAATAACCTTTCAGCAAACTGTGATTAAAGTTGCCTGAGAGGAAATTTGACTTGTGCACCTCCTGTGGGATCTGGTTTCAGGCTTCAGAAAAAGTGTCCACATTGGCAGTGGGATGTGGTGGATGAATGGGTTAAACAGAGCAGTTTTACTAAAGAAAGTGGAGTTCCTGTCATTTGTAAAGCCAAATGTCTATGTAGTGTTTGGCGTTACTATTTATAGGGTGTTTCTATGCACATGCTGGTCTGGTTGGAGGGGTTAGACGGGAGAGAGAACTTTTTTTTTATTCTAATCTCTCCCCTTTGCCAATTTTGACTCCCAGGCTGGGAACCAGTGTCCTAGCATTTAGACTGCTGATCATAATGGTGCTAATCTATGGAGCAGCAGATCTAGAAAATCGTGTTTGTTAGTAACGCATTGTGAAAGTAAGTACAAACTTGGGGCGAACATTGAGTCCTGAGGCATTTCAAATCCTTCCACGGTTCCCCTTTGGATCTGAAACGAGATGCATTGTACTTTGATGAGGCTGGATGCTGGAAGGCCAGCAGCAAGTTTGGAGTTCGTCAATTCCAAAACAATGACTGTGAATAATCTCAAGTCCAACTCAAAAGAGAAACTGAGTTCAAAACATTCTCAGGGTAATTTTAAGTGCTGAAATATGGACATACCGACTCCCATTGGGGGATTTCATGTGTATATGAAAATAGATATGTCTTCTTGACTTTTGTTTGCACCAACACAAGTAAAAGTACCAGTTCTCACCCCTTGGCTTGCATGTCATCCTGCCTGTCCCTGATCCCTTGTTGGCAGCTGTATGTTGGCTTGGGAACACAACACCTCTGGAAGGGGTGTCATTGTTTGTAGCAGCTGTTTAGTCGGCCTGTCTCAGGAGCTCAGGGGAAGGCCAATTACCAGGATTTAGGCTGTTGGGAAACAGCTGAGGTGCAGGCAGCTTAACTGCTTGTGCAGCATTGTTACTATCACTGTGTGCGTGTGTGACACTTGGATGGACTGAAAAGAGGGATCCAGGGAGGAAATTCACAAGCATTGTCCTCCAATAAACAAACAGGGAGCTCTACTTCATGTGGCGGTTCATGGTGGGCTTGTTTGGATGGTAGAGGGAAACAGTAAAAGATCTGACTAACCTCTGGACAACAGCGCTGAACATGAGAGCTGTTGTGTTGCAGGGCTTTGCGGTGAGACTGCGACTGGGATTATGTCAGTTTACGGAGGAGAGGAACACACGATTTGCGTGGTTGGACTTTGTGTAAGCATTTTCTTGCCGACAACACGGCGCGGCACATGTAGGAGCGCCTGCGGTCAATGAAATCATGTGAATGAAAGCTGAAAAACTTGACACCAGGTATCAAAGCATAGATTTCCTGCCCCCGAAGACCCGTTCGTGTTCCGTTTCACGAAGAGCATGTCTCTCTTTTCTGTGAGAGGAGTTTACTCTGGCAACTCAACCACCTACACTTATCCATTTCCTAGTGCTCTCAGGTCAGAACAATGTGCATGCCTCCACATGCTGTTCTTACAAGTGCAACTGACCTTTTTTGTTTCAAACTGGCATGTGTCACAATTTTCCCTCCGACCCTCTCTCAAAACAAAACGGAGATGATGTCCACCTGTAATAACACCCAGCGTGTCCTCGTTTGGCCAAAACCAGTGTTTACTTGCGGTTCCGTGTAAGCACGGCTCTCTCCGTCTTGTTCTCGGTGGTTTGCGAAGACGTTTATTATGAGAAACGAAGACAGGAAATATTTTTCAACTGCCTTAGGTTAGCTCAACAAGGAGAGGGAGTCAGAAACCACACCACAATAAAGCGCAACGCAGAAGAAGTGCAGAGAAATGTGGCTTTAATATAATAGTGGAATCAAGAAGAGAAAGGCGGAATGTGAGTGATTTGAGGAAATGATACATAATGAAAGAGAACGTAAGACAAGACAAATGAAGCGTGAAAGGCAGGAGTCGGATTCCTTCTTGGGTGAAAAAAATGTTGTCTTCACTGTGAAAATGAAATATCTACAGGTAAAACAAAAATCTGAAATAATGAAAGTAATCCTTTTAGTTTGTTATCTATGCGCTCACTGTGCAGTGCAGTTCAGCTAATTCTTGCATGTCTACTCAAAGCTCCCAGACTAATGCAAACTTAAAGTGAAACTGATCTACAGTACAGATGTGCCCATTGGGAAAACATAATAATTTATAGGGTCTAATTTGTAATAATAAGGCTTCGCTGACCCTTTTTCCCTCCCATGTGATTAGTTCTGTTCACACAGTGTCCGTGATCTAAGCGGTGGCCTTAATGTCTCGCCTTCTCAAACACCCATGAAGTTCCAGTTGATCCAAAACAGTCCCAAACCTGAAATGATTGCAAGGCCGGATGAATTTTTTAATCAGTCAATTCTTTCAGGAATCTAACAATTAGGCCCAGCGGTTCCCTTGTATTTGCATCCAAAAGACAAAGTCCTGGTTTGAATGAACAGAGGCTCCTCGAAGCATCCTTCGCAGCAAGGTAACTAATTACTTCAGCATGCCACTGGAGTCGTGTTTCTTCATCGAATGGGGAAATGGTTTTCAGAACGTCTGCTTTCTTAGATTTCCCTCTGTGTGGTTTTACCTGGTGTCAGCGAGAGTTTAGTTTGCAGCAAAATGGCGAAGGTGAAGTCCAGAGAAGTCTGTCTCATGCGCTGAGATAACCGTGCACTTCCATGCCTCCTGTCAAGTCCTTCACCAGCAAATGCAGAGAAGCCACAGATAAAAAGGTGACTGGGAAAGCTATAGGCAGAGTGGAATATCACTTAGGTTTTCAATGGAAAATGTTGCTCAGGGAATCTGGGGTTTGGCCAGCTAAGTGCAGTGAGGGATGAGAGGTCAAAAAAGCTGAAAGGATTCTTTCAGGAAGTGTCAGCGAGAGCCATCTCGCAGGTCCAGAGACAGCTGTGTAACAGGAAAACCGAAGGGACATCCTGATTGGTTCTGATTCGTAATGAAACCACAGGATGCCTCTTGCAACACTAGCCAGATTGTGGTGTTCACTCCCTTCAGTTTGGTAAAAGCTCTGTCACCATCTTACAAAACCCTTGCAGCCTTGTTTCCTCTAGCTTGTTACCTCTCCTGCCAAGAGAGAGGTCTTGGCCTCAGCTCCGTGGCAGAGCTCAGGTTTGGGAAACGCAGTGGCATGGTAGAGCCATTAATATACAGGAAGGACTGAGCCCCAAGGAAAAGGACACACCTCGGAAGTGTGAGGCATAAATTCAGTCTTTCCCCTGGACTTCCTGAGGTGCCACATCACTGTATAAAAGCTTGTTGCTTTGTCTGTTGGCTTTATCATGCAGAATCCACCGTACCGCAAATGTTCAAATTATAGTCGCAGACTATAGTAGGTATCCACATCATGACAGAGGATATAGAAAACCAAAACTTTATGAAACCTATATTCAAAGCCATTTATCTCCTTCTGCTCTCTTCAACTGCAAAGAGACAGATTTTGATGTGATCCCAAGTTGAACAAATAAAGTCAAACATTCTCGTTAAGGTAGCAAAAATACACATGAGATAGCAAACGCTGGGGCCCAAACCACTAATGTGTGGTATGCGGTTGACGCAGCTAACTGCTGTGTACATTCAGCTCTCCCAATGGTTTGTCATGATTAGTTTGTTTAGCTCTTAAAAACCACCACGCCTTTTGTGTCATAAACAAACATCTCCTATATTACATTTAGTGTCGAGCCGTGGCCCGTAGATGGAATTAAAACTTTGGCCTCCTTACATATACAAAAGAAGGCTAAAGTTGCCCAAAGTGACTGTTTACAGAATTTGTGTTTGCATGTTCTTCACTCATCAAAACGTTTGAAATGATAAAAAATAACACTCCTGTGTGTAATTTGCGGCACTTTCATTCTCTCTAAATACTCTTACCATGTAAAATTTCTTCAGTTTGTGTTTAAATCTGGACTATAACTGAATAAAGTAACTGAACGTACTATTAGAGGTTTCGCTTATTGTTGTAAACCCAAATAGATTTATTACAAATCTCCTCAGTTCCACACAGGCTATATACGTTTTTGTGTTTCTTCTTTTTTTTACATGTAGAAACCCTACATTTGATCGCACATTTCTCACCAATGTTCTTTACATCTACGATGAAAGCGTCACTTCCGGTGATTGCTGATATTGCTAACAGTTTAACATGTTAGCAATTTTTTAACATTTAAGCTTTAATTGTATATGCATGTACCCACCTTAACCACCTGTAGCTTGTAATAGCCTGTTTTAAAGCCTTGATTTGAGAATCGCCTTTTTGTTTTTTGGGGTGTGTTAAAGGATCAGAGGGTGGAGTGCTAAGTTATCAGTTAACACTAGGAAGCTTGGTTAACAAGGCCAGATGCACGTAGTTGTAAGTAATATCACAGCTCAGTCACACTAGAGTGAAAATAGAATGGCAGCCTACTTACCACTAGGAAAAATTGTTGGTTTCTTGTTTTTTTTCTTCTTACTTGTTTTTACTTTCAGCAGCTGATTGCAAGTAGTTACAGTGACCTGTCTCCAAACAACAACAGTCTGACTGCAATCACTGTCAGACAGATTGTTGAAGGTTTGCAAATCATTGCCAACTAATTTCAAAATGTGGACAGATTGCCAACGGGTTGCAATCAGTCAGAGTCAGCTTGCACAACATGCATCTCTTTGCAATAGGAGGCTCAACTTAAAAGGTTGTACTCTTGTTTTCTTTTCAAACCTATGAGCTTCTGGCTTGACCTGCAAGCTAATGTGAAATTCCATTTGGTGCAATTTTTGTTGTGTATGCAGACAACAGCAGATTTGTGATTCCTCTTCTATTTATCACAGTTAATCGCCCTATCAGCACAAACAGATACCTGTCTGCGAAACAGAGGGCCTCAATTGGCCAAATGAGGAAGGTTACAGGAACTTCCACATTGGCTTAATTTTCACCCGTGGAAGTTGTTGCTTGGTATTAAGTTCGTTAGTGAACCAGTAACATGGAAAAAAACAAACAAAAACAAACCCCAAACCCCATCGATTTCATTTAGAGGTTTATTCATTGCTTTCATCAAGTAACAACTGTTTTTATAAAAGATATTTTACATGAGAGCAAATCGGACAAGATGAGGAGATATGTGTTTGGTCATTGGATTGAAAATCCAGTCTCTATCAAAACAAACAAACAAATAAACATAACATTTCAATTTATATAACTTAACAATAAAAGAACCAAACTATGGTCACCACTTTCTTTGTTTCGACAAAGTCTGAAATAATAATTTATAAGCTTTAATATACGTTTGCTTTCCATTCGTCAGCATGGTTGTGAAAGCATGGTTTGTGCTGGAGAAAGACATATACAGTACCAAAACTCGTGGCTTTGTAGGGTTTTCTTTGGGGGAGGGGGGGGGGGGGGGGGCAGGTAGGAACAACAAAGGCATCTTTGTTGTCTCTGAAGCCTCCGTCCTTTTGCTCTGCCTCTTCCCAGAAAGCGGGTATTGTGTGAGGTGTGAGGGTCACGAGCGGCCCAGAGGTTCAGAAGTGCGATTAGAAACACAAGGAGCGGGTCCGATGGTACCCCGCAGCCACCCTGCCTGGATCAGGTGTATAAAAAACACATGTGGGAGCCCCCCCACCTGCATAAGCAAATAGTGCCTGGGGAGTGGCTAGTGCGATTCATTCCATAATACTTCCATAGTCACACTAACAGGAATAACATAGAGTTGTCCTTCATTTCTCTTTACTTCCATTCATTTTTATGTAAAAACACCTCCACTGAAAACTGTAAGTGCAGCTTTTTTTTAAAACAGTTTGCACATTCAAGACACATAAAAAGGTCAAAAAGTTACTTTGTGCAGCTTCACTCCCTCTCAAAGTCCTTGACCAGATGCACAGTCTGGGTTTGTCAAAAAAAAGAAGGAAAACTGCACAATTTCTGAAGGAGTGTACATTTTGACACATATAAACAGTACCTTGAAGATATACATAAAATTAAAAAGTCAGCACAGAGAGCCAACTTCAACTTCTCCCATTGACTTCAATTTCATTCCCCCTGTTTGTGAAGTTGGCATCGGTCCCCCCAAACGTTTCTAACATATGCACCGTACATTAGTACATTCTAGATTCTTTCCATTGGATGACAGAAGAAGCGCTTGATGCTTAAGAGAAACTGAGTTTTGATCAAGAACAAAACAGACACACACACACAGACGGACAATAACAAATACTTGCTTGGCCGACGAAAAGATAATACTGAAATGTATTTTTGAAGTCAGGGGTAAAAAAAACGGAGCAAAGGGGAAGAAAGTCAAACTTTTAAGCCTGTCCTCTGGCTCCTTGTAAACAGCAATTAGAATGTAATGCTAAACAGCTGAGAGGGCTGAGGATCAAAAGGCTGGGGGTGCTCGTGGCGGTGGCTTTTTTTTCTCATACTGGACCATCTTGTTCTGAGCGCAGACGTGAAAAGGCAACAGTGTCCGCATAAAACACTGATAATGCAAAGCAAAAACATCCCTTTTAGGTCATGGCATTCCTCCACTGAGCCTTAAAGCACGCCTCTAATGCGTATATCTTTGTCACCGCGTCTTCATTTGGGTCCAGCTGAGTGTCATGTGCACATTTGAGCAAGTAAAAAGCCACGATAAGAAAGGAATCCTTCGCTGGTTAATGAAATCCAAGGCCGAGATGTGGACAAGGAGGAGAGAGCTGGCTGCTTATCTGCGTAGCCAGCAGTTGCTGTTGGCCCGCCATCGACGTGGCTGGGACTGGGACAGAGTTCAGTTTACAGTCAAAATGAAGACTCCAGTCAAAACAAGAACAATGCCTTCAGAGGATTCACACCGGGCATTTTCCCAAGCCCAGTGCGCACCCGTACAAGTGTGTGCCACTCGAGTTCGTCGGCGCCTCGGATTGCTGAGCTCACTCAGCCCTTAAGGCACATGCTGTTGCTGGGAATTTTCATTCACAAATTGAATCCTGAATCCTGAATCTTGACTGGGACCCTAAAAAAGTGTTCCAGAGGCACGTCAGTATCTGTGCTCCACATCGACCACAGTCAGTGAGTTATTTGTCTAAACAACAAAGGCACTTTGGCAAAAAGACTCAATTTGTAGCGTTAAAAAAAGAAGAAATAAAAAATAAAACATGAAAAAAAATAAGTTAACATTACAAAAGTTTTTTTCTTTTTTTTTTTAAGGAAATACTGCTGCTAAAACTAGTACTCGCAAAAGAGAAGATAGCCAAGGCCTCTTATGAACCTTTTTTTTCAGACATCAATAACAACCAAAAAGAATGAAAGTTCTTTTTCTGCCTCACACTTCCTGACTTCAAATACCCCCACCCCACGACCACCCTCCCTAAACAACAGTTCTTTTCATTTTGGGGTGGGGAGGGGGGAGTTTATTTGGACTCTGGTGAGTTTGCTGAAACAGGAATGTTTGCTGGTTTGCATAGAGGGGACGGGAGGACGACGTCCAGGCTAATATTTCTGCACCAGCGGCACTTTGACAGTCTTGATCTCTGCTATATGAGAGGACTTCTGGATAATGCAGCTGGTGGTCCCGGAGGCACTGTCCTTCCCCTGTGCCAGGTTGGTCAAGGCCATGGCGGCGTTGATCTCCTTCCAGTATGTCTCGTCTTTGCCTTTCACCTTTTCTTTCTGTGTGGCTCTGGGGCCACCGCTGCTGCTGATGAGCGAGCTGACCATGCAACACGAAAGGACAAAAACAGAGAGCGTTACGATCAGCTCGCAAATGCAAATGACTCGATCTGGTCTGCAGCGTTAAGAGAAAGGCTGCTCACCTGTCACATTTACTTGATCCATGCTCTGTGGTTTCTGAAAGCAAGGAGAGAGAGAGAAAAAAAGGTTAATTTTGCTGAGTTCATCGGGGTCAATGAGGATTTATTGGAATGTCGCTGAACATACACTCTCGCAGTGTGTGTGCAGTAGTGTGTGAGGTCTATGCTGTGCGCTCTTATGCGTACACCCTGCTTTGTGAAAACATGTGTTGCTCTGTTTTCTCTCTTCGCTCAGATGCTGGACAAAAAGGACGTTTTTTTTGTTGTTTTTGGGGTTTTTTTGCAATAAGCCGTCAAGAAACAAGGTGACTAATAGGATCGAGTTGAAAGATGTTTCTTATGACTCACAAGCTCCATTCTCTAATATTTTGTTGGAAAACAAATGGGCCCGGGCCAACGTAATTGAGTTGTCTGAGGAAATCAGATCAAAAATGACTGAGCGCAGAAGATTTAAAGGGGGAATGAAAAGGCAGCAAGTGAGTCAGTGAGAGAAAGATGGATGCCTGCTCTCCCTTTCTTTTTTCCTCTCTTCAAATGGGAGCAATCTTTATCTCATATGTGAAACATTAGCAGAGGGAATAGCAGAGTCATTAAACAATGAAACCCAACTTCTCTTCGGGGCAACCAGTGTGTTTATTTCAGCGTGCTCTTGTTGCCTGAATGCGTGTGTGTGAGTGAAAGAGGAGTTCATTTGGGTGTTTGAGCTGAACCTGTCCTGCTGTCTTGGTTCCAGCCTTAGGTGAGATCTGCCCAACAGTGAGTATGAGGACACAGGCTTGGCGTTTCATGAGGCATTAACCAAAAAGAAAAAAGCAGAGCATCTGGATTTTTCTAGTCGCGTCGCCCCCGGGCGCTCTCTTTAAGTTAACTAAACACGCGTCTGAGGCCCCATGAGCTTTTAAGAAGTTCGGTCTTGACCAGATATAGATGACTGGATGACTCAAGAATGTTCAAAGGAGGGCAAACTCTCCCCAAATTTTCATTTCGTCCAAAGATAACAGAGTTCGTCATACCTGGGTTGTCTCCTGCTCGGCTGTCAATCTGATTTCCTGAATGTTCTCACCAACAGCACAGGGTCACCCAGTCTTTTATACCCCGCCAATGTCGCATTTCCCCATAAAGCAAGTGTCTAAACCTGAGCTAGTGTTTTAACGAGACCCTTCCACCAGCCACCGTCACCACAAGGCAGCAGTTGGCGGGCGTGCATTAACGTTCTCCTTTGCTAATAAAAATCTGCACCCTTCATTCTCGCTGGAATTTCATTTGCTATCGTGGTAAGAAGGGACTGGAAGAGGTTGAGCGAGGACACTGTGTTCAGGCTTCGACATAGCCAACAGAGACCCACTGAGAGCAAAGGAGCCAAAACTCGTTCAGCGACGGGGAAAGCACATGCAACATTTAACCGTTCTGTTGTGTCACCTCTAACCTCGCCAAACCCTCCGTAGATTTTCCAAATATCTGGATACAGCGTTCAGGCTTGAAGCGCCTAATTACTCCCAACGCCGCGCTCTGTTCCTCTTTCATGACAGCGTCGGGGTTCAAGAGGCCCCAGAGCTAATGCGAGCCTGATTATAACATTTCCTGCGCTTTTCCCGCTCATTCCGTAATAGGTGTAATCCACAGAGAGAGGGAGAGAGAAAGAGACAGACAGAAGAAGCCAATCATTCTTAGACAGAAGAAGAGCAGGAATGTGTGTGTGCACGTGTGTGAGAGCGATGAGGACGTGATAACCCAGTACTACAAACCACAGGATGAGATTTGGGGCTTCAGCGTGTAAGTGTTCCAAAAAAAATCCTCTCATTCCCATCCGACCACAACTCCCTGCTGTCCCGTCTTTTGCTCTGCCTTTATCTCACTTCATCAGCGAGTCCCCTTTTCCTTTACTGATGTCCCCCAGGTCGACTGTTCACCTTTTGATTTGCTGTAATACCCCCTGATTGAGGTACTCGTCAGGAACCAGCCAAAACAAATGCAATGTTTCCCGTCTGTTTTAATAAAGAGTGACTCTGTGCTATGTCAAGAGCAGGTTTTTTTAAAGCCCCTGATATTATCCATCTCTTCTTAGTCTCCAGTTTTTAATCCCTCTATATTTCTTCAGCCATTCTTCAAATTAATTGCCTAAATTGCCAGTGTCAACTGAATACTTGAAAACTGTGAAGCCATCCTCCCTGCACCCTATCTCCATCTTTCTTTCCTGATTGTTGCCAGGGCTCCAAAACAGATTGGTCCTGATTAAAAATGTGCACAACACTCCGTAATCACAGTGCTGTAATTAGAGGCCAAATTACACAGTTTTCATGCGCTGTTTATGCCCCCTGCCCCCCTGCCTTCGAGATACATTAGCTCAGTGTTTACGGCTGTGGTGCCTGGTGTAAAGATCAGTTGGTGACAGCAACTGATAGCAGCAACATCAAAGACAAACAACAGGCAGAAGAAAAGTGTGTGTGTGTTTGTGGGATCTGAAGTGCAGCGTTTGAGACTTTCCATCCACAGCTTTAAGTGTTTCCAGGGTGTGTGAGGCAGCCACTGTCCAGATGATTCCTTTCAGAACACACACATAAAACTGTGTTTTCTGAGCTTTCTAGCAGGTGGATGCAAGGATGACCTTTGCCACCCTGCACTCCAAGGCCCTCATTGGGGACTAGACACCAGCTCTCAACCCCTTGGACCCCAGATTTTGAAAATGCACCACTGCTTGCAGAAAAACTCTGTTTCCAAAGCCCTTTGCCTAAAACATCTAAAACTGGGATTTTTAAAAACAAGAGCAGCGCCAAAGACTCAATAAATGGCCAATAAATCACTGAAGATTTTTTTTTATTATTTTCACTTTTTTTTTCTTTTTTAAACTCAACTACTTTGCTACTGAATACTCAGTCAACTTTGCTGTTGCCTTTGGGCTTCACTGACAGTGGGGTTGCACGGACCGCCAAAGGGGAAAGCTAAGAAGTCTGATGGTTTCTGGCATTGTGCTGGAAGTCCAAAAATACTAGCTCACTTAACATCACAGCGGGACGATGGAGGGGAAGGGGGAAAAGAACATAGGAGAAAAAAAAAAGAAAAAGTAGCTTTAACAAAACTTGGTGAAAACGAGGGAAACAAGCAGGGGCTGACAAATTATTGAGGTTATGAGGTTCCACCTGTTAAGATGGCTGCAGAGGAGAGTGGCTGACTATCATCATTACCATCTGGAGCTGTTGTTAGCAACTCGCAACAATAAACAAGGAAAGCTGAGTTGCACAAACCGTGGGCTGGGCTGAATCCGACAGACAAATAAGCACACACACACACACATACACACACGCAAGGGCATTTTATGATATTGCAGGCTTTTAGCCTTAGTATTATCCAGAATAATTTCTCGTCACCATGGATAGTATAAAGAGTCTAAAAATAAGAATGGAATAGAAATTGAAAACAAATGATTACCTAGAAACAGAAAAGATGGCTCAATTTTAAAGCAAGAGGGTTTAACAATTCTAACACTTATAGGTCTTTTATGCTAATTTCAATCTCCATATTTTTATTCTCTGGCTCTGCTAGAGTAGGTCTGCATGATTCACAGAGGTGTATAATCCTTATTCATCTTATATCATGCATTGGTGCAGCCCTGTTTACTGAAACAAGTGCTCTCCCTTTAAGGCAACACTCCCTTTAAATCTTTCTTCTAACAGGCTTCTCCCTGCAAAGAGAAGGGCTGAGGTGCATGCAGGTTGGTGGGGCTTTGGTCTTCAGTTTGAGGTGACTGCATTAGAGCTATCAGCACTTTTTGCTTGGAATGTTAGAAGCGAGGAGAAACAGCTAGCTTGGCTCTACCGGCATGTCTACAGCTTAAGTATTAAGATAAGATAAGATAACCTTTATTAGTCCCACACGTGGGAAATTTGTTTTGTCACAGCAGGAAGTGGACAGTGCAAAAGTTATGACGCAAAAATTAGAATACAATAAGAATAAATACAGTACACAGCTGTACAGAATAGAATAAAATAATATACTATATACAGTAGAATAAAATAGAATAAAAATATACAATAAGATAAAAATAGAATACGAATGCTATATACAACTGAGTAAAAATACAACGATGCCAGAAAAGATTATTGCACTTAGTGTTATTGCACATGTGTGGATGTGTGTGTTTGTTCAGTTAAAGTCTTTGTTGTGGAGTCTGACAGCAGTGGGGAGGAAAGACCTGCGTAATCTCTCCGTCCCACACCGTGGGTGCCGCAGTCTCCCACTGAAGGAGCTGCTCAGTGCTGTCACAGTCTGCTGCATGGGGTGGGAGACGTTGTCCAACAGGGATGACAGCTTAGCCGCCATTCTCCTGTCACTCACCACCTCCACTGGGTCCAGAGGGCATCCTAGAACAGAGCTGGCCCTTCGGATCACCCTGTCCAGTGTAACACACTGGATCTTCTTTTGCTTAATCTGTACATCATAGGAGCATTGTATCAACTGTGTGTAGGGAGTCCTTAGAGAAGCCTAATCCATTTGAAACCTGAACATGTGTTCACTTTAGATACATTTAAAGATGATGCAGAAATGATGTGCTTTGTCTGGATATGTAAGACTACCAGTATGGATGGAAAGCTAAACTAACAATTGTCTGGGCTGCCAGTTTTGAAATAAATCATGAATAAATTCTGTGAATCTTAAAAAGTTCTTCTCAAAATTGGCTAAACTGAGAGATCTGTTAATTATTTATTATTAAATGTATTAGGCTATACTAATAAAGGCAGTGTAGAAAGTCACTGGGTAGAAGGGAAAATATGTTTACTTTGCTCTGAATGAGAAAATATTCCACCACTGGACGAAGGCCGGTGAATCTGGACGCAGAGACAGAATCCAAACTCGACTGTCAAAGTAGGAAATGAGCTAAGCTGATTTCCCCTAACAGGACCTGATGAGAACCAGAGTGGTGCTGCAGACTGGACAATCTGGTCACCGCTGACCTGTGCAACCACAGGATAGGAATGGACCATCATGTCATTAAGCAGCCTCTTTGAAGCCCGCCCAAACCCGAGGATGAGTCAGAAGTTACCATCACCACAGGTGAATCACAACGCTGCGCTCGACCTACAGGATAGAACTGTGATGAGCTCACCTGATGTGAAGTCAAATCAATATCAGAAGATGCATTAATTACTTTTAGCCAAGTCAAGAAGACTTGGCTAAAGGAAATGCCAAAAACCCTCAGGTGCTGCGACGCCTTTTTGAGCTTCTTTCTTTCTGCCACTTTAAGCCCGACGTGCGAGCCTAAGATTTCTCTTTTTATTATATTTCTCTGATGCTCTGTGCTTTTTTATAATGTCAAGAAGAGTCTGTAAATGAAGTTAGGGATGCCTTGGCACTCAGCTTGCCTCGTGCGCTGCCAACCCTACTTTTATATCACCCCTCCCAGCCATTCCTTTCCCCGTCTCTGCCGCGTTTGAACAAAGTCTGAGGCTCCAACGAAGCAAACTGTCAATTCCACTCAGCTAGCCAAAGACATCATACATGGCGTGAATTTAATGCCTTCTCCATTCGCCCTGACAACACTTTCATCGCTTACAAAAATATTGAATAATTAGCTCTTAAACTATTAAATCCAACATACATGCGCTGACATGGCCAGACAGATACTGAGCTGCTGCCCAAAAACGACGTTCATCTCCTGCTTTTTCTGTGCTTTCTTTTTTCTTCTTTTTTTTTCCTTTTCCATGTCTGCCCGGCAGATGACACACTGGTGCTGTGGCTGCGGTTGGGGGCAGATAACCAAGATCCTAGCATTGAGGATTGCCTTGTGTCTTCTTGCTAGATGGAGAAATAATAACAGTGCTTGAAATGTTTAAACGCTGCCAGGTTGTCATTGTGTTTACGAGTGCCAGTAAACAGAGAGTAATCAGGGCCCCCGTAAATCAGCCAAAATAAGGAGCGCGTCTCGACGAAGAAGAAGTAAATACGATGTTATGGCAATGTGTGCAAGTGTCTTGTCTGTGTGGCTGTGGGTGGACTGCCACAGCATCCAAAAGAGGAACCAAGGGGAATTAGGAAGTGGAATGAGATGTGAGCATGGGTGGCCGCAGAAAGATTAAAAACAGGATCACGTTCGACTGGGACACATCGCTGATGATGAACAGATGAGCCTCTTATCACCGCTTTGACGCGGCAGGTACAAAAGAGATTTAAAAAAGCGGGGCCCAGTCTCCTCAGGCAGACCCTTTCATCACAGCTTTCTCAGCGACATCCTCGGGGATGAACGGCAACTGCTTGTGGTGCAGAAAACACACAAATTAGGACAGGGGGGGGGGAAAAAGGAAAAGCGAAAACCACAAGTAAACATTATTCAGATTTTTAAGTGTTTACATGTGTGCAAAAATAACCTTTTTTTCAGGGGGATCTGGCCAAATGATATGTTTGTGCTGCACACACTGCATTATTATGTTGCAATTGTCTGCAGTGGTAGTTGCAGGGCTCTCTCACACTCTTGGGGGATTTCTGCGTATGTGTGTTCCGCGTCCTTGCTGGGTCACACCTCGGCTCGCTCGTTAAACTCTCTCCTCTCTCCTCCATCCCGTGGGAACGCGATGGCAAACGATTGTTCTCGACACGGCTGGGTTTTTAAAATGGAAACAATTTGTGTTTTATACGGAACAGGGCAGCGTGGCTCGGTTTCTCTGACTAGGCAGGCAGCTGTGCTTTCTGAATCCGATGAAATGATTATGTGTGTGTGTGTGTGTGTTTGTGTGTGTGTGTCCGTCCCTAGAAGCCTTGGTGTACTGATGATTTAAAAACTATCAGCTTGTGAGGGCTTATTATTCTGCCCTCTTCAAGTTCTATGTTAGGCAGTTGCGTATAAACAGTGTCTGTGCTGGTGTTTGTCTGTTAACACTTCTCCACAGGATGAGCACTGTCTCAGTCTGCTGCTGTCCTCTCTGGTTGCCTCTCATCCAGCCTCTGTTTAGTGGTCAGAAGCCAATATCCCATCTTCCAGTCAGAGAGGTTCACCATGAGGGTTTTTTTTCTTCCTCTCTGTCTTTTTTATCCACCTTTCCATTTGCCTGAAGCTGTCCCACAGCTTAATGCCAGGATTATGCCTAACTTTTGCCAACTCCTAGTTGTTCCCACCGTTGGACCAGCCACACCCTGAAGGACACTTATGTGTCGTATTATGTGTGTCTAATCTCGTCCTTTCTTAGTTCTATTTTCTGCTGTGCGTGACAAGACGGAAAAAAAAACACAGCTGCAGCGGTAGGACACTTATATACCTTAATATACTATGTTAAAGTGGACCTATTACACCCATTTCTAGCTCAGTATTTTTTTTTATTATTAATGAACTCTGCTAGAGTAGCTCTACATGAGTCACAGTTCAAAAATAATCCTTATTGGAAGGCTTGGTGCTGCTTTTATTTTGTTCCATTGTCTGAAATGAGCCATTTTAGCTTCTTCTCCCTTTAAGCCAGCTTTCCTCTGATTGGGCATGAGTTCCAAACAGAAGTTTTAAACAGAGGGTGGGTGGTGGAAAGGTGGGTGGAGCCTCTTAGCTCACAGCTAGAGCTGTATGCCTAAAATAACTGTATTGAGGCTGAAAGTCATACAAATCAAAGACCTATCAAAGTCAGCTATTGGTTTATGGGGTTTACTTGGAGTTTGCCAAGTTTAATATGACCGTCCACCACTGTAAAAACAGAACATATAAAGAAAGATAATAGCTGCTTTCAAAGAACAAATTATACTGAACATTACGAATGCATTTTTATCTTGAAACCTTTCGAATTCATTGGAAAAAATGCTGGAAAATCATTACGTAATACAAACAAGAGCAGTCCAAGCCTGCATACTTCCAACAAAGCTCAAAATTCATTTTGTACCACGCATAAACTGAGGCCCTGGATCTAGAAGGACATCCATATTAATTTGTGATATTTTCTTGGTAAATTCAAGCAATGTTTTGAATGTTTTTTTTCTTGTTTGAATTCGATACACGTCTATGAAGATGACATCTTCACAATGAAAAAAGTAATCCTTCCAAAAATTCCTCTATTCAGATCCAGCTCGATGTTGGGCCTCATCCCATTTCTGCAAACCTGTCCGTAACTTTTATGTTAACATAAGTATTTGCAAACAAACAGACAAGCCAAAACCAATCACACAAGCTCCTTGGTGGAGGCAGCAAATATTACTCTTACTAGGGCAATAAAACTTTAATAGCTTATAGTAAATTTCCTGAACATTCACGAGCACACAGATATCACTGATGTATAGCTATAGCTTTGCATAAAACAACACTGATTTCATAATGCTTATTCATACAGGCTTCAATCCACTGTCTACTGCAGTGATTCCCAAAGGCTCTGCTGTGTGGCAACACTGAAACAAACTATATTATCACATCAAAAATTTAAATCATCTTCACTATCAAGAAACCTGCTTTTTCTTGTAAGTGAGATCAAGCTTACATAATTTCACTCAATCCAAAGTTAGTCTGAATATGCATACTTTACATCATTGTTATGTCTTTAAATTAAAAAAGGGTTTAAACGGTTTCAACAGTTGTTACTGGAGCTCCTTTCTACCAGAAAATTCAGTTGGCGGTGAGCTCTTTGCACCAGGGGACACAGCTTCTTTGGAAATAATCACTGCTGCTTTTTTTTTTTTTTTTGAAGAAATTTTTCAATGCTCTGAGGAGGACAAATAAAATTCCAACCATCTCCCAAATGAGTTGGAAGACTTTTCAGAGGCGTTTGTTATGGTTATTAACAATCTGCATGACCAGACACCGCAAGGGGTAAGTACAAAAATATATAGATCACTTTTGTAATTTGGATGAACTTTTCCTACACCTCAGTTTAATTGTTAGTAGTCTCACCCAATCCCCAAGTCCCAGTCCTGTGCGAAACAACCCCATCACAAAGTAAGGGCCAACCAGATGTCCCCAGTTTTTCCCCTCATCTTCCTATCTTTTTGAGAAAAAAAACAAGAATGCACACACATGCACACACTCACTTCTTCCAACCACACTCTCTGTGTGTCTTAGTCACTGCCACCACGCTGTCTTTTCTCTCCCAACGGGCCACTTCTGGGGAAACTCAACTCTTGATCTGGATGGACCAAGCGCCTCCCTCTCCTCCCTCTCATGCTGTCCAAATTGATTTCTAAAGCCCAACCTGAACCCAGTCAGTCTTGGCAAAAGCTGCCGCCTTGGAACAACATCTCCAACCTCCTCCTCTTTCTGTCTTCCCTTTCTTCTTTCCTATGAAATTGTGGAAAGAGCAAATTGTAGCCAGTCTATCCACATCTTTGAATTCCTGAGACAACGAGTCTTCATCCATCACTCGCCAGGAGTGGCTCATTGTCATCAAGTGTCCCTGTATCGAGCGCTGTCTTTCCTGTTACTCTGTGGCTTACAGTAAATTACCCTGCCGCCCAAGCAAGAAAGACATTAGAGCCTTAAATCAGTCATAACAGCCGGCATCCCTGAACAACACTGCTACAAAAATCATCCCAGTCGGGTTTTTTTCTTTGGAGAGGAAACAAGAGAGAGTAAGGGAAATCCAGTTAAGTATATCTTGTTAGTCGAAAATATGAAAACAATCATGATAGAAATCTCTTTTTATCGGCAGTGACCATCACATCTCTCTACCCTTCCACCTCACGACAAGGAATCCAAACACTCTGGGTGTTTTTTTCCACAATGAGACGACTTCTTCCATTCACCTGGACAAGTCGACAGCTCCTTAAGTGCTACGAAACTCTCCAGGATTCAATAACTGTCTGGCACTTGCTCCAGCCTAATTTGAAAGGCCCTTAGGACCTCAGCGGCTCCTGTCAAGCACTGCTGTTTTCATTGAACAGGTTTCTAAGAATCCTACGTGTTAAAAACCACCAGTTTTAGATTTAAGTCAGTTGAATGTGATAAATAATGGGCCAGTTTGTTTCTCTCGGTGGCAGAAATCCTCTAATTCATAGACTTATTGATGGGAAATGCAATAAATAGTGGAAGTATCAAGTGGAAGTGACAAAAATAAATAATTACACGATTTTGGCAGGTTTCGACACAAATATTTCACTTTTAGCTGCTAGATATTCACGTTCCCCTCAGGAAGAATAACTTTTACCTCTTTCTCGCAAGCATATTGCTGGGGCTCCTCATGCCAAGCCAGTTCAAATGGCAGTACCCTTAAAAAAACTTTATTCGTCCAAAAAAGTTGATTGCATGTAAATTTTCAGTGTAATTTTGTTACATAATTACAACACAAGATGTTAAATCTAAAGGAACCTGTTCAAATGACTTGTATACATTCAGTTTGTACTGAGTGCATTTTTCTTAAATATTAATTCTTTGAGTAAATAAACCTTTGATTTTATAGATTTCAGTTGTATTTTACTCAAAATTATCACGTCATCTTGAGCAAGAGTGAAGAATCATTTCTACCTTGGCACCTGTTGATAAGCAGACCACATGTGGACAGGTTTGAGTACCAAACATGACGTAGCCTTGGTCTGGGTATTTTTTATGGCCAACAGAATTCTCTGAGAATCATTGTTGAGTTTATTGTAGTAACCTCTCCCATACATGTTATCACTGGTTGCAACTTTAAGCCCAACAACTTTACTGTGCCACTTTCTTTTTTTTGGTGAAAACGTATGGGACAGGTTCCAGGAATTCACTGGCAGCAAAAGGGGAAAGTGTTCTACGGTTGACTTTTTAACTTAGTTCAGTGCTTTTGACCAATCGGCCTCAGCTGAAAAGAAAGAAAAAACTGATGATTTCTAAAAGGCTTTTTTCTCTAATTTTGTGCGGTTGCACAAGTACTTTGGTCCAGGCTGCAATATCTCAACAACTTTTGGGGGAGTTTCACGATACTTCATGGGTACAATTATGGCAACTACAAAATGAATGATTTTGTGGTCCTCTCACTTTGCATTTAGCGCAGAAATGACATCAAAATGTTTCTAAAATCATCGAAATGCAGTGTCTTCACAAAATCTGTGTATGAGCAAATGTTAGCATGCTAACACCTACATGCTGCCATTTTTATTCTGTTTTAGGATGGTGATAACAGCTATTAACAGTATCTCAACCTAATAGAGGCATGACTTTAAAGAGGCAAATAAAAATCTCATTACTGGGAACTTGCTGTTGGCCGCTGACTAGGTTGCAGTTATTGGGGCTTTCCCACATCAATAGATGCACTGGCAAGAACTCTACATTCACCATCAGGCTACTGTACTCAGCTGTAACCAACGTCCATAAAGGGTAGAACCTGAGAAAATGCACTACTGTCAATCTCATGTAAAACGTCTGACCAAGATCTCTCAGTCTCCACCCGCAGAAACGTTGGGAGTTATTTGGCGTATAATGATCTATATGATATCAGACGGGGCGAAATCTGGTACCGAGCAACAAGAAAAACACTCGGCCAGATTCCTGCCATTTAATATCCCATTAAAGGGTAATTTGGCATGAAACCCCTGGCGTGTGTGATGGAATTCTATTGCTCCTTGTGTTCAATGAAATTCCCCACAGGCTTTGGACTGCAGTGTGCATGTGTGTGTTTGTACTGGATGTGTGTGTGCCTATGCTTGTATGAGGCCTGTGAATTGTATGTGAGTCCTTTCAAGCTGGCAGAAGTTTAGTTTTCCACTGGGGTAAATCTACACTCACCATCTCCTACCACGTCTGACTGCCCTCTGTAGTCACAGGGGCTCAGGCCACAACAACCAACTGGCCTATTAACGGACTTTTAGCCAATGGCACAATGGTTGCCAGGCACGCCACTTTTGCTTTGACCAATCGCAAGTGGTTGTTCACAAGCTGGAATTCGGCAAAAGAATGCACCGAGAGACATCGTTTTGTGTTTAAGCTGTTGTTTTTCTACGTTTAAATTCTGTTTCTCCCTGCTGAGTGAAAATGTCAGACGTTTTGTCACTGTCAGAAAGAAAGCAGGGGAACATTCAGAGAGCTTAAAGTTGATTTATTCTGTCTTCTTTTTTCTCTGCGTTTCTGATGTAAGCACAGATTTATGTGAAATCAGGTACTCGGGGAAACATTTTTCTCTTATTATAAAAACACAATAAAACTATTTGCAAAAGAGGAATGTGTTCACTGCACAAGAATCTGGGAAGCGGAGCCCACAGGAGGAAAAAAAATATTCAAAAGTTGCAGAGGAAGTGACGCAAGCCCGAGCTTAAAGTGATTTCTCTCTCTGCTCTGTCGGGGGAATCAGATGCGGTATTAAAATTTCATCTTCTCGACTTTTTTCTTTTGTTTCGTTTCTTTGAGCAGGTCGATCAGATCGGAGAGCCCCCGGCAGGTGTTCGATCCCATGAGTCAACGCCACCTCTGAGAACTTTCCATGTGCGGATTTGAAAGCTTCTCTTGCATGTAAGAGAGTAACACTTCTGTAATGGTGCCAAAGCCCGAGAAATCCAAGAGGGACACCTCAAAGCCAAGAAGTTATATCAGCTATAGAGATAAAATAGTTAGCCTCTATTAAAAACAGCAGGTCAGCCAGATGAATTAATCCTTTTTTGGGGGGAGGGGAGTTCTCTTATTAAAATCTGGTAGAAAGGAGTTATAAGTCTCACTTGGTCTATCCGTCTCTTTCTTTCTTTCTCCATCTGTAAGTCTCAACAGGTGCTTCACTGTGAAAAAAGCCTGATGTTCGTTCAGGTCAAGGGGTTTGAAGTTCTTCTTTTTTTTGATAAAGGCAATTGTACCCGTTGCAGTCGTTGTTGCGTTTCATACAAACCAACCCCCACACGCTCCTTCATGCTCAGATAATAGGAAACACATTTGTCCACGTTTGTCCCCCCCCTCTCACTCACACACACACACACACACACACACACACACACACATGCTCTCCATTACTCCACCACCTACACCTTCAGATCCAGGCCCTCCAGGTCCTGTCCATGCTCTGCAGAAAGTGAAAACGTTACTATTGGTTATGAAGTCTGCTTGAACAAATGGCCCAGTGTTCTCAGCTGAGGAAGACCTCTGATTGTTCTCGCCACAGACGAGCTGTGAGCTGAAGCGCCGTGAAAGCCTCTGTAGGCTACAAAGCTTTTGTGATTTGCTTCGGGCTGACAGTGACTTCACGGTTAGAAGAACATCGGCGTCAATGATATCGCTATGAGACATTTTATCTTATTCGGGTTAAAAAGCACAGCTTTCCCCCGGCAGACTTAAAAACAAGCTAACTGCAGTCAACTGGGGTAATTATTTCAGGGTGACTCATTACTGTAATGTAATGTGCAAAAACAACTACGGGTATGCTTTCCTAAAACAACAAAACATGCTAATAGGGCTTTTTTAGAAACAGAATTTAATAACTTCAGAGAACAGTTAATTGATTCGACTCTCTTCAAGTCAGAAGACCGAGACTTAAAGGAACTCATTTCTAAGAACCGACAATGAAAACTTGGAATTTTTATTTTAATTCAAAACAATAATACACACACTTCTTTTAAGGTCCTCATAAAAGATTAGTGACTCCACTAAGTCCCTATGTAATATTTTACCATGCTGCTTTTATTTCTATTAATTTGTTAAAAAGATAAAACTGATAAAGTTAACTCTAGCTTGAAATGAAAAAAAGCAATGCCCTAGATAAAAACATGTAAAAGTTAGGAAACATTTTTTAAGGATCATTTCCTTGTGGGGAATTCCATTCCATGACATTTCTACTAAAACACAGCAGCAGAGTGGAAAATATCAAAATACTAAAATAGGCATAGAAAAACAAAATCTATCCTCTGTTTTGATATGAAAGTGTTTTCATTCTGTAGAAAATGAACGGAAGCAAGTGTCTTCTTCTAGAGGGAGGAAAATGATCCCTCCAACTCTACTGACTGTAAAGACATTAGCAGCAGTGGAAGTGATGTAAAATAGAGCTGACCTTTTAGGATGATGTTGGTTTTGGTGGAAACTGCAGATTTTTGTACGTCAGAGATGAAAAAAAATCCTTTTTTAGTTAAAAAAAACAAGTTTATGCTTAAAGACACACACAGAGGCTGTTTGCCCTGCTCTGTCAGCAGGACTTTGTGTCACAATCAAAGGCATCCCAAACAGTAGTGTGAATGTAAGCATGATGCACATGGCCCTGTTGTGTCTGGCATTTAGGTCAGAAGAGCTGCCTGTGGGTGGGTGAAAGACACATTTATGCACATGGGTTCACAAATGTGTATACGAGTTTGTGTTAGGGTGCTGGACACACGCTGGATATTGCTATAATTTAATCAAACTCTTCTTAACACTCAAGCTCTGCTAACTAGGTCTCAGTGGTCACAAGAATCTCATTGAGCAAGTCAAACGTCATGTGAAAAGACAGTTAAAGGGTGTGCTCTGGCAACCCAGATAAAGCGTCATATACTATCGACACAAGCAGGGAGGCAAGCAGAGAGACAGACAGCTGGAAAAAAAAGATGGACCAGCTGCAGGAATTAAAACAAAATGTGCAGATGGAGGGGACAGAAAAAGAACAAAAGTGAAGGATGGCGTGTGTGTGTGAAGGAGACTCTTAAAGGGAAAGAATGCAAGAAATGTGGCTTCTTACCAGCCCGATAAACAAAGTTCGCCTCAGCCTCAGAGGAGGACGGCGAGAGCAGCTCATCGTCATACTCGTTGGAGCTGAAAGAGCCGGAGTGGTTTCTCTTTCGAGCGTCCATGACGGCGTTGGCCACCATGACGTGGCGCAGCGAGTCATTCAGGTAACGGTGCAGCAGGCTGCTCTTGTACTTGGGTGGAGACACGTAGTCCTCTGCCAGTGAGGCGGCTTCGGCGGCCGAACGCAGCCCCGCGCCCATACCCATGCTCATGCCCATGCCCATGCCCATGGCCATCCCCACCATGGAGGAGCCCTCCTTCTTGATCACACTCTGGTACATGGGCTTGTTGAGCTCCTCGGGGCTACTCTGTGTCCTCTGAGGGTTGTCCCCATCTGTGCCAGGATAAGAATACTCATTTAGATGGACTGCAGAAATATATTCTTACACTTTCACAGCTGTCAGCAGACGCCGCACTCAACTGCTGTTCAGAATTTGCGTTTGAGAGGATCAGCCGATCAAAAGACTTGAATTAAGGAGGAGGGGGTAAGATTAGAACTGTGAATCACACAAACCTTTTCAAGTTCATGTTACACGTTTATATATTTATTAAGAGATTTCAAAAAATTAAGATTTTTTTTAAAATTTTCTAAACATGAGCTATAGAAGTTGGACACTGTTCCTTAATGGAAATGTTATATTGGATGATATGGATTTGTATTTGTTGTGTTTCATTTGCTTTCAGGTTTCTGTCATTGTGTGCAAACAATACTGTCGCAGTCACTGACTGCACATAAACCCACAGTTACCACATATGTAGTTCACAAGCTAAACACTGTACTTAATCAGTGCTAAATGCCCAAAATGCATAAAATGTTTTAAAGATTCCGATCTCTACTACTGCACATGGAACTCAGTCAATGCATTAAGGGGAGTTTAAACAGGAATTGCGGCTGGAGCTCCAGTTAGCACAAGTGTATATAACAATCACGCACATTTTCTTCAGCAAATATTGTATTTCTAGAGTTAAAATAATTTTCCAAGTTCTGCGCGTCCCATCTGACTCGGGTGCTGGTTATTTTGAGCTGAACTTGAATCCAAATACGAGGCAGGGAGATTTGAACCTGGCACTCCTGCCCTCCCGTTGGCTCTCCTTCAAGAGCGGGAAGCACAGCCGAGACTTAAGAAGCATTACTGAATCATAACGGATGGTAGTCAATTTCCTCTCCATCAAAAGCAAGCTGCCCCTAAGTTCCCCTGCAGAAATAAATAATTTCCAGGGTGCTGCTTTGCAACTGGAGACACTGAATTAAAGCACAGGTCCAAACCTGATGAAAAGGTGGGGGGGTAGGAAGATAAAACACTGCACAGAAGAACCAGATATCCTCTGGCAGAAGGGAAATTAGGGAGAAGTTCGCTCTAGATACCGTCTCTGCCAAGACCATAATTTTGTAATTTGGACAGGTTGGACATTTGATTCAGCCGGAGCCAAATTAAAATTATAGCTCCCACATATCAGAAACACATGGATGGAGAGTATTTGCTCTCCTTCCTATGCGCCATCAGATATTCAGCATTTTTCCTGTTGTCACTCAGACAATAAAATAAATCTTTTCACATCAAATCCTTGCAGTATTTTAAAGAAAACAGGCCCCTTTTCGCACCTCCATGACACTCCAGTTCACAAAACAGAAAACAACATTTTCTCTGCACTTCAACTCCAAAACAAGCTGGACCATTTCAGACAGTAAGAGGAATGCACTCCGGGTCAGTGGGGTTAGATCTGGCCCCATAAATAGACTCTGGAACAAAAGCATAGGCTTAAAAACATAATAGAGGGCCTTTTAGCGCGTGGGTCAGAAGTGGAAGCAGGCTGCGGATAGCTTCATAACCATAATATGACAGGGAGAAGAGTCAGGGAGATATACAGAGCCTCCGGTGGTACAGTGGCCTGTGGCAGACACAATGCAAACACCATGCACACATTCTTCTGTGAGCCGCACACGGCTTCTGCTCCTCAAAAATCTAATTAGAGATCACTGACACCACAGCGCTCGTCCTTTCTCTCTATTCTTTCATATAAGTTGTATTTTTTTTTATGTTTCCTACCCATGTTTTCTGTGCTGTCATGGAGTACAAAAAGGCAGTCTCTCCCCTCTGAGGATCAACATGTGTTTGCAGTAAATACACTACGCTGACAGGGAGCCGCTCATTTGCAATTGCAGACTAGGAGGCAGAGGTTGGCTCAGCAGGGTGTCCTAATGACAGCGTGTCGCAGCCCATCGGCCTCGGCGTCTCTCAGCTGGATCACCATTTATATCCAGCCCAGAACACTGTTTCTGCAGAGCGTCGGGCCACTTTAGGAGGAACTCAGAAGGAGGTGGACTGGCCTTTGGCGCCGGTTCACTCCGTGACACTACATTTGAAATTTTGGGGGTACAACAACTATGATGTAAGTTCGCAGGTCAGTCGGTACAGAGTGCATCAGGTTCGCAGCATGTGACCAGTTTATATAAGAGAGCCATTATTATGTGATATCTCAGAAGTGATCTTCCATCAAACTGACTGAGCAGCATACGTTTTCCACTGTTCTTTAATGCACATTATTGAATTATTCTAACATTCAGCATTCAAGGATATGCTCTCAGCGAGAGACAGAGAGCTGCAGAATAAGAGCGAAAGAGCACCAAATCAGAACAACGCTGCTCATACACACAGAGAAGGAGTGGCCTTTCAAATATCATCATTATTAAAATTCTGTTAGATTAACTGGTGCCAATGAAAATGGATAATATGCTTTGGTGAATGGAAAAAGAATTAATCTGCTCTGTGTGCTGTGCATGGGTGCACATGGTACAAGTCTGATTAGTGCATGCTTCTAATGATCATTTCGGGCAGTTCTTTTTTTAAAGATATAAAGTAAAAACAAATTTTTGATACTATGGACACCGAAAAATCTTGTTTCTGTTTCACTGAAAGAAAGAAAAAAACATTAAAAAATATCTATCTATCTATAGATAGATTGATAGATATGTCATCTCTCAGTCGGAACAACACAAATTTGATGGGACACAATGATCTTATATGTGTTCTATGTAAAGTTATATGTGATGGAAAACTTCCATAAATACGAATGAGTCACAAGTGACTAATATACAGCACGTGCACTGTATCTATGCCAGCTTCCTGGGAGAGAAGACAATATAAATATGTTTTTACAGTTCATGTGAACGAAGTTAAACAGGGCACCCTTTTAATTATAACTGTGTGAATAAAACTAATTAATCATATTGTAGATCAAAATTAAACATGCTAGTAAGTAAAGGGTTGTTAGTTATCCATGCCTTTGTTTACACCCGGCTGGATTACTGTAATGCTCTTTATATAGGGGTCAGTGCTTCATCAATGACTCATCTACAGAGGGTGCAAAATGCTGCAGCTCGTCGCACTCAAAAGTGTGAGCACTATTTTAGCTTCACTTCACTGGCTGCCCATTCCTTTGAGGATTCATTTTAAAATTCTTTTATTTGCTTTCAAAGCCCTCCATGGTCTAGCCCCATCTTATCTCTCTGAGCTGTTACAGCCTTTATACACCCACCCGCTCTCTCAGGTCAGCTGATCAGCTGTTTCTGAATGCACCTAGGACTGAGTGTAAACTTAGAGGAGATCGTGTTTTTGCTGTAGTAGCTCCAAAAGTGTGGAACGCTCTGCCTTTAGAGATTAGACTCTTCTCTGCTTGTTTTTAAATCACCTCTGAAAACCCGTCTCTTCATGTTGGTTTTTAGTTTATTTTTATTATTTGATTCTATGTTGTTTTATGCTGTTTTTTTTATATATATATATATAGGTCTGTTTTAATTTAATTTTTATGTATTATGTGTTTTATTTTTGTTTTATTCTATTGTTCTTAACTTACTTACTATACAGCACTTTGGTCCTGTGCTGGCTATTTAAAGTGCTTTATAAATAAAGTTGGATTGGATTGGGGAAATTGAGTGTTGACATTGCTGGCTAATAATCCTTCCTTTGAGGTGAAATTAGTCAAAGGACGACCACTCCCCCATCCCAGTAAACCTGGTTCAGCGTTGCTCAAATGGGATGGCTGACGATTCAGAAACCGTACCTTCTGAGCAGCTGTCATCGCTGCTAACGCTCAGCCTCTCTGCATTCCCCTGAACATATTTGTTGTACAGCTTGATCCTGAGCGCCCAGCTCAGGTCTGGCTGCCTCACTGTGTTCTTCAGTCGCCTCCTGGCATTGGCGAACCAGTTGGACACCTAAGAGAGAGAGTGAGTAAGACAAATAAGAGGGAAGTGGGAACGGACAGCAAATAGAAACATATGTTATTGTTTGGATTCCAAATTCTTCCATATCCAGCAAAACAAAGTCTATCCCCTAAGAAAACGTCTGCTCTCTGCCTGCCATCAGTCTCATTCAGAAAAACCAAGCAAGACCGAAGCAAAAGACAGATATAGAGTCGGGTTGCAGAGGAGCTCTTTGAGGCCGAGACTTAAGAAACAACCCAGACGCTCCAGAGAGACACCGCAGCATGCATCCTTTCTGTATCAGTAACATGCAGAAACATTTAACACCATTCAAACGCCGGATGGCCAGCGAACGCAACATTTCATTAACTAACGTTCTAGCTGAGGCGTACATTGCCCATGCTTATTTTGGACTCGCACGGCCTCCCACCAATAAGACATTTTTTCCAACACTGTCTTCAAGATGAGTGTCTTCAAAAGAGACACTTGATCCAGCGCTCTTCCTTTCACTGGGAATGGAGACTATTAGATATTATACATGAAAAACTTTTCATGCTCAATAGATTTCAAGCAGTTTATGAAGGGGCTGAGACAGAGGCCTTATGCTAGAGTACTTATTTTTCCGATCCTCTCTTTCAGTATCATGTTTCTTGTTAACTAAGACCATCCCACATCCCTCTGTCGCGAGCCCAGCACCGTGGCACACCAGGAGGACGGCGGCATCTTGTGAATTTGCGAGGTGAGACACGAGACAGCTTGCTTATGAGAGCCGGGGAAAGAATGGCTCAGGGAAAAGAGACAGAGATGGTGATGCCTAAAAAGGCTGGACCCAATCGCCAAACCAAGCTCTCTCAGCCGTGGCTTGTCAGCCGCGTGTGTACCGTAGAGGAGACGGCATGCAGGGACGGCGAGGGATTTCAGTGGTGATGGAGAGATGGGACTGGATTTTCAGCACACTTGATTCACAATATTTACATGGAAAGAACAGGCTGTTTTGCTAAAACATGACAGATTTAGTTGTTTTAAACACCTGGTGCCAGGTGGGTGTTTCCAGGGAAAATGCACAGGAAGTGATGCATTCTACATTTCTGGACTAAACAGTGGAAGAAAGGGGTAGCTCTCATCCTCAATCAATGGACAGGCAAAGAAATGTGAGTCAACAGTTAGCTGGTGCTATCATATAACACTTTTTAATGGCTCTATATAAATTAGTTTAGTCTACAAAATGAGAAAATACAATCATCAGATGGTCTCAGCACTTTTTAAAATTGTGGCTTATGTCCCAAATGCCCATTTATTAAAGATTATATCCTTTCAAAAGTTCAACAAATAAGAGAAAAATTGTCTCCAGGTTGATTTGAGATTTTAGAAGCAGTGCATTTGTGGCAGTTTGATGTCAGTCAGCTATTTGATTTGCTGATACATTGACTCAGCAACGCACACTTAACAGAAAATCAATTAAAAATGAATTAATAAAACTTTTATACCTCCTTCATGCTGGAAAATGCAATTATAACTTGCATACCTACACTCACCATCATGAAATATTCCACTGACCTTTGACGCTGCTGCTGGTATTTGAGTGTCAGCTTAAACGCATGCATGCGTGTGTGTGAGGTTGTGTGGTAGTGTGTGTGAGCGGCACAGCACCCCTGTGTCCAACACAAAGCATTCCTCTGCACTCTACTCGCCCTCACCAAAACAAACAGCTCCATCAGGCCCCCAAAATGAGAACCAGATTAAGCACCGTGGCCGGCAGCCCAAAAAAGCCGCCGCAGACTTTCTGAGGCTGTATCAGTGACCTTGTCAGCCAGATGATACTGTACATACACAGCTGCACGTGCCAGACACCAAACACACTCATATTCTCCACTGGGTTTTCCTCTCAGCGGTCAGTCGCTAAAGTCAAGCCGTCCACTGTACTCTGGCATCATCAGCAGAGGGTGCAATAAAGCTTAAAGCGTATATGAAATCTGCATTTCTAACTGCATTACTGCAGATCAGAGGATCCCAAACTCTGGGTTGGGATCACTTCGAGGTCCCGCGTGAAGTCCCAATGAAGTGTTGTCAAAAGAAAATGCAGCATAAAAATACATCCGTGTTACGCAGAAACAATAATAATAAAAAAGACTGATTTCACCATTTTTCCAGAATTCTTATTAAAAAAAAACCAGAGTAATGCTTCAAATTAATTTCAATTAATTGCCTTTCTTGTAAAGTCAAAAAAGTTACATGACATAAAATTCTATTTGCAACTAAGTGAAGTTTGTGAAAAACTGAACTGATAATTACAATGTAACTACTGTATAATCTTTGTTGGTTTGAAGCTAAAGAAAAATGTGAGGCTTTCTTGAGAAATAAAGGAATGAAAATATATAAATGCGTCTATGTTTTTCACAACTGACCTATAAAATAATGTAAATCTAAAGCAGTCATCGGCAAAGTGTTTTTACAATAGTGTGAAGAAACAACAATATTCAGTGCTGCTGCATAGGTGCACAGTACTCAAGATGAAACGCATGTTCCACTTACTTCAAGTGCAAATGAAAATACAGCTTTTCAATGCTCTCAACAACAGACATCAACCTTAACTGTTAAACATAACTCTAATGCTCTGTATTCACCGTCAATTTCTTTGTCACCTGACCTGGAAGTTTGAAGGATTACCAGAAAGTGGTCTCACCTGAACCAGCGTCATTTGGGAGCCGAGTGCCAGGAGGATTTTCTCTGTCTTGGTGGGGTAGGGATTGTCCCTGTGCTTGTAGAGCCACTGCTTGAGCGGCCGCGCCATGTCCTGCAGGGCCTGACGTTTGTGTCGGACTTTACCACCACTGGGACGACCCCTGTGAAGAAACGGGTAGAGTATGTATCTGGTATTTGAGTTTGTAGAATCTTTTATCTTTTCTTTAAATGCCTAATTTTTAACACATCTTCCTTCTATGAGTAAGATAGGAGATGTGCCCACAGTGCGTTTATGAGTTAACACAATGCTTGTCTTATTTGAATAAAGACTAAAAAGTAAACAAATTGTTTTGCTTTTAAAAATGTGATAAAATCTGAATTTAAAGCAATGAAACAGAATCAGGATCGTGCTGTATACTGAAATGAACAAACGGTGTTATGCGAGCAGCAAGTTGAGTCCTAAGTGGAGCGGCAAGTTGCCTGACTTTGTTAGTCATGACACATAAAGTGAAAACTCTACAGAGTGTGCAATTTTCTCACCAAAAGCACTGCAATTAAGCCGAGAGATGTTAAAGGGATGTAGAGATGGAGAAAAAGAACGAGAGACTGAGTCAGTGAGGGGGAGAAAGAGAATAGCCACTTGCAGTTTATTTTTCATTGCGTGTCCCACAAGCCGCCAACACATTGCTATGAAACAAACAAAAACATTCTACTCAGGCACAAAGATTTGCCAGATTAACTTTTCACACCCAGCAAAAGTGGATCAAGAACAATGTAACAGAGGCCACAGCTTGAGCCAAACCATCACACAAGGGACGGACAAAAAGCTGAAATTATACTTCTGGTTTTCACTTACAGAAAATCAAAGTAGGGAATATACTCTGTGGCCTGGAAGATCGCAAATATATTTTCTCAAATCCCAATTCAGCAACTCAGTGGTGAGTACAGCTACAACAGCAACTCATAAAAGATCACTACAGTGAAATTACACAAGATGAAAAATGACAATATATGAATTTTCTATGAGCTCTTAAATATATATTAGAAAGTCTTTCTTTGAGTCTGCTTTTCCTGAGCTGTAAAGGACTCAGTCTCACCTGTAGCTCCAGGTCTTATGAACCTGTAGATGTCAGTATGGTGCTGTGCTGCATTTCTCCTTTTATCTCACCAAAAAGCTGCTCTCACTGTAGATGTAACATACTTTAGTCTAACCTCAAAGTCTACCCGAGGTTCATGTTCTACAAATATTTTCCTTGTAATGCAGATCGCTATGAACATCTTAAAGGATATTTCATTCCATGTTCTGAACTTTGGCTTTAAGCACACTCTCTCACACACGCACTCTGTTTAAAAATTTAATGTACTTTGTTAGCCTTATCCATCCCCTGAAAAAACACCTACAACTCACATAAGTTCACACAGAATTCTTTTAATATTACTGAGGGTTTCTTCTTCACAAGGCTCCTTAACATACCTGCTTTGCCCCAGGTTGCTGTGATATAAACTAAAAAACATGGACATATCAGGACATATCTTCACCTACACCTGCTTCCTATTGTAGAAAATATATAGTTTAAAAAAATCAATGGCCGCTTACATGATTGACTAGACCACACAGAGAGCTCAAGGGTGAATTTATTTATTGAAAACAGATGGAGACCTCCGCTACTGAACAAGGCTGACCTACTTATTAACTCTAAGATTAGCTGTGAACATCAGCACCAAAATAAAGGCCAGATTGGGAAATATAAATTCCCTGAGCCCTAGAATCCTGGTGCATTAAATCCACATGAAAAAAAGCTAGACTTTTTTATTATTATTATTACTAATTATTATTATTTTTTCTTTCAGTGCGGAGATCTAGAGCATAATGTTGGGACCTATAAACGACCAAAATTGTGGCTTATTGAGGCCGGCGTAAGTTTCAAATGTTTGTGCATAAATGCGCAATTACGCACTGCTGCTGGTACTTTATCAAATCCAAATGTTAATAAATGCATCTGTATTACAACTCAGTGAGGCTCGTGCACACACATGGATTAAATATTTATTTTAACAGGATCTGAACCCAAAAGTCTGGCTTGGGTGTTTGGTCTGCTGTCTTTAATTCTGCGCACAAACTGGAGCGATAACCACAGCGCTCTGATAACAAAACCAGCATTGTTGTTCCCTCTCTCTCGTTCTGTTAGCTCGTGCTGGGAGAAATAACCGTGAAATAGAGGCACTCCTCATTAGTAACACCCCGGAGGGGAACTCCAGTTAATCCAACTCCGCACATGCTGACCAGCAGCGTTAACCATAACAGAACGCTCCACATACCCGCTCCGCCGGTGTCTGATCGCCTGGTTGTCTCTGATGGTCTGGTTGCTGGAGAGGAGGTCTGGATGCTGTCCGTCGATCACTTCTAGATAATTTCTGCTGCTCATTTCCACCTCCTTCGCTTTCTCCTCAAACAGAACCTGGCTGCTCAACTTGTTAAAGACGATGGTGTTCATCTTTGGTCAGACAATCCACCGTTTTTCTCTGACGCGTAAAATATCAGAAGGAGGGAAGGAAATCCACGGAGTTGTCACAGTGTCCCAGTGTCTCTTCTGTGGAACAAGTGTACATATTTTACACAAAGCGTGCTCAGAAATACCTCGGAGGATGACAAGTAAATTCGCCAGGGAAACTATTACAACTTGACCTTTGGCCACAAGGATCACAAAAAAACAAAAAAACAAAAAACCACTTAATAATGCCAGTACTTTAAAACACACTTTAAAATTTTCTCTGACAAATTGAAATTCCAAACCTTATTAAATGTGCTCGCTCATTTATTTACACTTCATTTAAAAAGCTGATCAATCTGATTAAAGCAGATCGTACCTAACAGCGAAGCTTTGATGCATCAGCTGCTTTACAAACAAAACAACAGAAGCACTTGTGCAGACTCATTATGCACAAATATCCATTGATGTGCAAAGGTATGCGTGAGGAAATTGACATAAATAAAACTGTGAATAATGCGTGCAGACAGCAGATCAGTTATGAGACAAGTAAATAAATGTTATGTGACTCGTTAATGCAGCGCTGCAATAAACTTACTAACTCTTTATCTGATTTTTCTACGTGACAAAATTCCACTCTCTTCAATTTAATGCACTTCCACTTTATTTGCAGGAGACAGCAGGGGAGTGGTACTGCAAGATTTGAACGGTAAACACTAAATTTGAGTTTGTAAAATGTGTTCAAGTGGAATTCACCTCCAAGTATCGTCCTCTGCTCTGTGGTCGCGCGTCAAGAACTCGTGAATGGTTTATTTTGTTTGGTGCTTCCACTCCTCCTCCCTTTTTAAATCTAATACAAACAAACCTACAGCCTTCACAAAAATGTGACATTTTTATTTTTTCCTCCTTTCACCCTCAATTTGTAACTTCTAGTCGAATACTGAATGTGTCCTGACAAGAGAAGCACCTTTGAGCTTTCATCATTAACCTGGCGCAAATTCCGCGCAGCAACAGCACTGAAATAAAACACAAAGCGATATTACTACTACTAGTAGTATTACTAGTAATATTTAAGTTACAACCTGTGTCACGTTTATTGTATTTAGCTTTCTATATGGGGTTACAAGTGAGAATAAAGAGCCATGCAAACTCGGTCCAGTTCATTCAAAGTTGTATACGTGTTTGTCCTCTACATCATCCCTGTCCTGAGTCTCAGTAACGCGGCTCCATTCCTGCTGCAGTAAATCACTGTGAGTGCAGTTACCTGTCCCGGGTCCCTCCTGCGTCTCTCTGCTGTGTAGAGCAATAATCCTGTTTCCAGTCACCCATTCCCTGCTCACATGTTCCCCTCCTGAGATCCTGAGCTCAAACCGCACGGACCGCCGTCTCCTCCTCCGCTTTATCGAGTGGCCTGCGCCGCGCTGCCCGGGACTCTGAATATTTCACCCTGCTCATGTTTCCTAGTACACAGCCTGAGACTGCGAACATACTGTTGATGGCTTACGCCTGTTCTGGGGCCGGGGCCAGCAGAGGGGAGGAGAGGGAGGGGAGGCATCACGCTGCAAAAAGTAGGCTGTCTAAATCACGAATCCACGGTGGAGTCTGAAATGTTACTCTGAGTTGTCAGCTTGTGAAAACCCCCTTTGGCTGGTATTTAGTCCTTCTGTTTGGAACATAATACTGCAAAGCAATATTATAAATAGTCATTAATGAAGCCGGAGTAATTAGAATGATAAATTAGTAGACCTGAGTACAGATTCTCTTCAGTCTTTTCCAGAAAATAAGCGCAAAAACTGTGAAAGCAGCGCGAAAAAGCACTAGGGGAGACCGGGGATAGTTGTAACGTGGGTCAGTTGTAACACTTCCAATTTCTCCAATCAGGGCTAAGTTTCAAATGATGTGACTCATCTTGTGCATGCCCAGTTCAGCTCTGCTATCACATGTGAAAAATCAGCACATTTTGTCAAACACAGACAATTTAACACGAAAAAAAGTAATTTGTATGGCAAAAAGTAAGTTTTTCTACTTTATTTCAATTTCTAATAGCATTATCTGCTTTGCAGTTAAACTCATCAAACTTAAATTGTGTTATTTGTATGTCTATGGGGATATATTCTGTGTAGGTCTTTAGTGCTAATGTTTTAGCCGTTGGCTGTAATGTTAGCTAGTTCATGGCTATAGGAGTCTGGGTCAGTTGTAACAGCAACAGTCTGGGTTAGTTGTAACAATGCAAATGTTACAAGTTGCCACACTATTACTTTAACTTATATTAAACAAGTTGGGGCAACGGCATCAGCAGAGAGAGGTTCACTGGTTGCTTTTGTATATGTGGTTAATGCCATTGGCAACACAATTCCTCCACTGTTTGTGTTCCCACACATACATTATGCAGACCACTGTGTCAGAGATGGACCAGTAGGAAGTACTGGTAGTGGAAATAAATCAGGATGGGTGCAAGAAACAGATTTCCTCATCTTTCTGAAGCACTTTGCAAACCACACCAAGGTAAGCCATGATAAAAAGTAATGGAATTGCGATGCTGGTGAACAACTACAATTTTTCAGCTTCATTGTTATGTTCAAAATTGGTGCAAGAGTTGTAGGTTATAATGGCCACTGAGCCAATGAGGCCAAACTCAAGGAAGACCAACCAAAATTAATGAAATATTCAGTTGCAGAAAATTCCATAATTTGTCTTTTTTGGGGGGTTGGAATATGTTCAAAAGCTAGATTTCTGCATTCTGTCACACACACACACACACACACACACACACACACACACACACACACACACACACACACACACACACACACACACACACACACAGCTACATAAATGGCTCTAAGTGCATTCATGTGTTGAATAAACAAAGATTACATGTTAATATTTTGTTAGTACCCTTATTTCATTGTGTTACATTTCACCCCGGGATATGTTACAACTAACCCAGACTATGGGGTTAATTGTAACATTTCACTCTTTGTGTTTGAGACCATACCATGCAATGGGTAATTGTGCTGCAGAGAAAATAGCTGCACTATTTAATAGCAGAGACATGTAAATACTTTGCATTACATTTTGAATCCACTACCTTAAAAGAGCTTCAATTTACAGACAGAAATGTCAAAAATGTTACAACTATCCCCGGTCTCCCCTACTAAATCCAAATGAGCAAATTTCAGTCATGTGCTGCTTTGTAAAAAACAATGTAGCACCTGTGTCACATACATGTAGTGTCCTAGCTGTGCAAAGGATTTTCAAAATGTGGGATTTTGCTAACAGCAGAAAACTCCAAATACTGCAACAAGGTCAGTCATTATGGTTTCTTTTCTTTAGCTCCTGCAAGATGTAGACTGAGTCAAACCCACTGTCTGCTACAGACACTTTACAGTGCAATAAACCTGTTGTGGATGCTTGTAAAGAGTGCTTTATCCCTGCACGATGTATCCCTGCACGATCACACTTGGGTCCTAAATGGTCCTGTGTCAAGAGATTTTGTCCCCTTCTAGCAACCACTTAGTGCACTTTTTTATACAGCTGCCTATCAGTGTATCAGACCATCTTCAAGGTCATATGTTTTCCTTGTAATGAGAGTTATTCCATCAAATTCAGCACAAAAACACAATCCTAAACTATTTTTGGTAACACTGAAAAGAAGAAAGAGAAAAAAAATCTGACTGTATATAGCCATGCCACTGCTGATTACTCCTGATGCACCCTCTCATTGACTTTCATTATAAACCTGTCACATTATGGGCTCATGAGTCACAGATTCTGAGGTTCTCAGCTGTGTGTTCCTTTGGGGTTTATCCAAGGTAGTTATTCGAAGGACGTGACTAAGCAGCAAGAGCCATATGAAGGGTTCGAGCCCTGTGTAATTATTGTTTATTTGTGCTTATTTTCATTTAATGGGGGAAGTTAACTTTTACTAACAGCTTGTGCAAACATACCATGAATGGCCCAGTCATGTAATGGTTTTAATTAAGAATAGTTTATTTGCTTGGATTATACACAATATGTATGTTTGACTTCTCACCTGATGTGAACTCATGTTACCTCCCATGACCTTGCCAGTGCTATCTAAACTTGTGGCTCAGCACAGACTTGACTGGGGAAGTTTTGAGGCTTGTAAATGGCATCTCTTTGTTCTTAATCTACCCTCTCCAAAGCCTCTGCTTTTTCTCCCTGAACCTCTCTTTATGAGCTTGTCTGCTTGTCATCCAAGTGTGGGCGTGCAAAACGATTCAACAGGTAGGAGCACAACATTAATCATCATGTCCCACTCTATAAGGATTGGTGGCAGGGACTCTGCAGGCGATCCCCGTACACAGTTCTGTTTCATCTCTGGCTGGAGTTCCTAAACTACACCGGCATCTGTTTTCTTTGGTGTCTATTCTTCGTCATGTGTTTGGGTGTTGCAGTTAAACTATAAACGATTTTTTTGAAACCTGGCACCAGTGATTATATATTTCTAGTCTATAGATATGGGTTACAGCTGAAAAGCTTTGCAGTATAATCTATTTTTCATGAAGTCTTGTAATGCTGAATGTGACACCTGACTCAGTCTTACTCCACTCACAGTTTAGACATTTCTGGAACACATTACTGCTTTGGATGAAAAATTAAGAAAGAAAAGAATTCACCATACTTTCACTGTCTGATTTTAGAGGGTCCCCCCTCAATTTTGTCCATCAGTTTGGTCTAGTCGACCCACAAGGGGTAATTACAACTCAGCCTGTAAAAACAGTTGAATAATATTTTGTCTCCCATGGAGCTCAGACAAGCCCCAGAGATGATGTCATAGTGTCACAACAGCTTGTATTGCAGTCTTTCTGGACTTCGACCCATGCATATTAAGGATTAAAGGGCTGCGGAAAAAGGAAATAAACACATATACTACAACCCGTCAGCTCTATATTGTGAATAGGCTCTCACTGTTTGATGGAGGACAAGGACACAGGACAGGGTGCTGGAAGTGGTCAACACCTTGGGCTCTTTCACGTGTTCCTTATGTTTTGCTTTATTTTTTGCATTGATCTGCTTGAGTGGTTAGTGGTTAAGTAAGTATGCTTTGCTGAATTTGTAAGTTTGCGTTATCACAAAAAAAATTAACAGTCACTAATATTTATGGTATTCTCGTGGTAATGGAGAGAGTGACAGAATATCAACCAAAAAGTCAAGTCATTGAGTGAAATAAGTATTAGATCTCCTACAACCCAGCCAGAATTCTGGCTTCCAGAGATTGTACTCGAATGTTATTTAATTGACTGATCTCAAATCATTACATGTATAAAGCATGTGTGTCTGCAGAATCAATTTCTTCAATTCTAACCTCTCCACTGCCATGGGTAAGACCAAAGAGTTGTCCAAGGACATCAGGGACGAGATTGTAGACTAGAGCAACAAGACTATCAGGAAGAAGCTTGATGAGAGGGTGACAAGTTTTGGTTTGATTATTTGGAAATAGAAGAAACAAGAAATGATCATCAATCATACTTCTTCTGGAGCTCCATACAAGATCTTGCCATATGTGGTGAGGATGATCATGAGTAAGGTGGTGAATCATCCCAAGAAGAGAAAGCAGATGAAACCAAAGTTGAGCAGCATCTACTTGTTTGGAGAAAGGGTAGGGGTGGCTGTAGCTCAGGTGGCAGAGCAGGTCAGCCACTAATCAGAAGGTCGGTGGTTCGATCCCAGGCTGCATCCTGGCTGCATGCCAAATATCCTTGGGCAAGATACTAACCCCATGTTTGCCTACTGGTGGTGGTCAGAGGGCCCGGTGGCGCCTGTGTCCGGCAGCCTCGCCTCTGTCAGTGCGCCCCAGGGCAGCTGTGGCTACAATGTAGCTTGCTATCGCCAGTGTGTGAATGACTGAATGTAGTGTAAAGCGCTTTGGGGTCCTATGGACTAGAAAAGCGCTATACAAATGCAGGCCATTTGCCATTTGTAATGCTAAGTATGACCCAAAGAACACCATTGCCACAGCAAGGCACAGAGGTGGAAACATTATGCTTTTTGCTAAGGGTAGAGAATGACTTAACTGCATTGAGGGGCTAACAGATGGACCCATATACCATAAAATCTGGGATGAGAACCTCCTTTCCTCAGCCAGAACATTGTTTTCCTGGAAGACCCATCCACAACCCATCTAAATCATCCAAAAAGTACCACCGAGACAACAAAGGCTAAAGAGGAAGTGCATTTAGGCCATGGAGTGGACTTAGAGATTTAGAGAGTTTCTGTAAAGAGGACTGGGTCAAAATTCCTGTGCATGGTCTTGATGACCAACTACAAGAAATGTCTGACAACTTTCCATACTGATGTTTGTGTTTGTATAAAACTAAACCCCTGATGTTCTCTCATAAAATACCAACTCCAGTATATCCATACTGGTTCATAGATTCATGTCAGTATATATCAGATCCCTTATGCTTAGTAAAACAACATCTGGAGCATTTTCATACAATACCAGAAAGTAACCATTAGTTTACCCTACACTCCATCCAAGACTCATTTATTTAAATGTTGTACGTCAGTGTAATTGTGGGAAACTCTGTTCTTGCATCCAGTGTCTGTATGTTTTATATACCAATGACAGTCTCTCTTGTATTGTTTTATATGACATCGACTGAGTTCATTTGTATGTGGGTTTGGTCTGGCTTGCCAGAGGGGCGTTTGTAGTTAAAGTTTTATACACTTTCGCTCATAACATTTGTTTTCTCCTTAAACTTCCACTTCAGCTCTAATCCCTAAAGTTCCAGAGGGACTCAAATGTGTTTTATGTTTAATTAACAAAATGCTGTAGTAAAGAAGCTGCAGAAAAATTGATATGTAGCTCTATATGCCATGGCCTAAAGACTTCCTTTTTAGTGTCCCTCTCTGAGGCAGGGATTGTAAAATTAAAAAGCAGACATTCATTACACGTCATGGATCCAACAGGGAACACCCGGTTTTGCCTTGAGCTACTTCATCATTCAGTGCACATTAAAGGATCTGGCTATGAAAAGTGGCCATTACTTAAAATCAGTGTCAACACCTTACGCCATTTCAATCCAAATTACCTTACGCCATTTCAATCCAAATTATTTTTTAAAGCTGCAGCCTCTGCACCCATCATCTGCCCCTCATTTAAGATGATGTTTTCACTCCATGCTTGGGCCCATGTAAACCATGTTGCAATTACATAGTATAACTACTTGTAAAGCCAGAAACATATTTGCTCAAAAGTTTTCCAGCTATGGTGGAAAGTGTGACTGAGAAGAAAATTTGCAGGTTGTATAAAATGACCCAATTGCTGTTTTCAAAGAGGGGTTTCAGACATTTGGGACACTAATCAGTGAGCTGAAGCGTGTGCTGTCTGTACATGTCCAGTGAAAGCAATCAAGTTCCATTAGCAGTCACTGGGATTGATCCCTAAAATTACAGTGGGGAATAATTGCAACTTGGAACACCCAGTACTGTTTAACCCTCCTGTCCTGTGTTGCATCTCTAAATATGGCGTTCCAAGAATACACGACTGGCTACTAAATTGGCACATAGTACTCTACAGGGAGGAGATACCACTTCACTATCCAGCATGAATGGTGGTGATGGATTCATCTGTCAAGCTTTTGTTGCAAACCGAACCCTCTGATTTTCATGCACTGTCGATACAAGCTGAATTAACAAATCATGCTTTTTTGCACACTTAAGCCTTGCCAAAAGTCCTCAGTCATGCTGGAATAACAAAGAAGCATACGTGTTTGACTTGTTCATTTATAATGCCAGTGCTGTTAAAACTTCAGTGAAACTTTTCACTTATTCGTGTGTCATCACCTCTATAATTCTGCTGCTGCTATCTTTGGTTCTCGAGTCTCCAGATATTTTTCTCCGTGAGCAGACAGTTGCAAAGCTCTGAAGTATTTGGGAGTGCTTGGGCAAACTGACAGCAAGAGGTAGACTGGGACAGGGGTTATTTATGCATAAGGCAAAAAGAAAGGGCATTTATTAGTGTCAGAATTAAAGTTGAACAAACACGTTTGAGTTTAGAGGTCAAATAGAAGAGGAGGCCACATCAATGAGATGTTGTGGCCAACACGCCAAATAAGAAGAATGCACTTTTGAGTATAGGCCTAATTGACCACTTTTACAAATATTACTGTTAATTCAGTGAAGAAATTTAAGCCACCGGTGTCTACTATGGTTTTGTACTTTGTCTTCATGTCTTAAGGTGCGCAATCTGTTACAGATTTAAATAGGATGTTCTATAATGCCTTGCTGATGATTTGTTGATTTGGTGCTATTCCCCTCAGTTACATGTCTTCCCCTCAGGTCCAGAGTTGTGATAGTTTGATGAAAAGAGCCTGATGAAAACTCTGGGATAATATAATTTTTGGTGGGGTGCCATACGGAGCTCTCAGGTTGGTTCGCGATCCAGTGAGGGGAAACCTGGCTGGGCTTATGGTTCACAGCTGTGCAGCTGGGAGCACACGCCAATTCATCACTGTCTGCCGTGTGGGGAACTTGGCATTTTTGAGTATCTTTACTATCCTTTGTCTGCAAATAAATATAACTGCCTGTTGGCTATCAGGATCCTCTCCTTTCCAGTTTAGTGTTAACACAAGAAGAGAGGCTTTAGGTGAGGCAAATACAAAGCTGAAAAGTGCGCTGAGCGTTATCACGTCATATTTCAAAAAAAGAAGGGGGTTGCATGTTGCAGTTACCCTATGAGGCCAATCAGTGTACTAGAATCCTACATTTAAACTTTCATCAAATCAGAGCACTGGTCTCTAAGATTTCACAATTTCCTCGATTTCAAGGACAGGTAAGGAAAAGAGCTATGATCTGTTAATGTGGCTGACAGGCATATCCTGGTCCAGGTCCCCCCTCCCCTTCATCTACCTTTACACTGACTACAACAGACAGATCCGGTGAGTAAAGAGCGTTTCATTAGAAATGCTTAGATGTTAAGTGCCGTAACAGTTCAGGGTGATTGCTGCACGAAGCGTCATCCAGTCTGTTCTTCCTCTCATATTTACGGGAGAAAAAAGTCAGGGGTTTTAGCAAGAAAAAAAAAATGTTCCGTTTACTACAGTATAACATAAGGATCCTGATCTCTAAAGGCTTGGCCGCAAACAAACAGATCAGTCACATGGAAAAACTAAGCACACCTCTATAATTATCACACTTTCAAATCCATAATATGATCATCAGTCGTTCCAGACTCCCAAACTTGTCCTATTTAAACCTCTGACATCCAGGGCCTGCTGTTCTCTTTGCTACTAAAGTGTTTGGTGTCATCATGCCAAGATCTAAAGAGCCCTCTAAGGCCTTCAGAAAAGGGGTTTTGGATGCCTATGAGTCTGCTAGGGGATTTAAAAAGATCTCCAAATTATTTGAAAAAATAAATCATTCTACTATAAGGAAAATTATCTACAAGTGGTGTAGATTTTAAACAACTGTCAGCTGGTTTAGGACTGGCCATGCCAGGAAAATCCACACTACAGCAGGCTGTTTGACACAAAAAAAGTCTCCAAGAACCTACAAATTTTATAAGAAGATCTGAAGGTAACTCTTCAAACTGTGGGTGTCAAAATGCATACTTCGTCAGTCACAAAAAGCATGCATGTGATATGTGGAGGGTGTGCCAGGAAAAAGCCTTTGCTGTCCACGAGGAACACTGAAGGGGAACTGCTTTGTCAAAGGACACAGAGTCAAATGTGCTCTAGACAGACAAATGAAAGAGTTGTTTGGAAACAGTAACCGAGGACATGTTAGGCACAGTCTAAATGTGGCTTTTCAGGAGACTACCTGTGACGTCTGGAAGAAATCTGTAAGTTTGGGGTTTCTTTTTTTGCCTTAGGAACTGGGGGGCTCAGAGTCATTGATTTAACTATGAATTCCACATCATTCTGAAGAGTACTTGAGGACAAAGTGAGACCACCTGTACAAAAGTTACAAGTCAGCCAGAAATGAACCTTTGAAGAAGATAATAATACAAACTGTACCATATTCACACCTGATACTAGCTAAATCACTCCCAGTAAAACTAAGCTAGCTATAAAATAAAGACAAACCACACTTTCAGTGAGGAGCTAGAATATCAGTAAGATGGTCAAAATAATAATATATTGTCAGTCATGCCTCCAAATTTCTTGCTTCAGGTTTTTGCGACTTTCCTGAGTGAATATGTACACGCTAAATTTGTAGCTTTAGCTTGTCTTGTTTGCAGTGTAGCCCGTCTTATCTGAGGAGAATGAAACTGTCATTCTCATCATGAAAGGAACCAACCAGGGACCAAATCACCTGCTCGAAGATCATCAGACAGAGGTGAATGTGTTTAATGAGTCTTTATTTATTTGTGTTCACATTCAAATCACATACCAAAAATACAAATTCGATTTTAAACCATGTTTGAACACATTAGCAATGCATTTTCCATTTGTTATTATAGAGCTTTTGCCTGTTATATTTCACCTACTATCCACAAAAGCTGGGGTAAAAGTAAAATAAGACATTTTTAGTTCAAGCCTTACTTTGCAAGCAACTCAGGTTTACTCATTTGAGCAAACCTGAGTTTGAGCACCCGCAAACCCTCAGGCAATTGCTCAAAGTGTGGTTTTCAGATGCTCTTTGAGAGGGGTGATTAGTGTGCTCATTTATGGAGTAGAGAAAGAAAATATTTGCTTTTTCAAATTTATAGGATATTTGCATAAAATTAAATTTTTGAAAGTAAAAAAAAAAAAAATCAATTACTCACTAGTGACTCACTTTTTTCCAGGTTTTGCAGTTACATGTGGCTGAGACTTTAAGCTTCCTGTAAAAAATGCTTGATGCTTACAATGAACTGCAGTTACAGTTATTAACCTAAAAAGCATTTTTTTGAGACCTTTATGAAAACATTGTACTTACAACACAGATATTATAGTATTTACCTACTCACTACTCTGTTTATTTGTTGTCGTGCCAGCTTGATACGTTATGAGCGCATGAGAGCTCTTTTAAAAGCATCTTCAAAAAACGCTGAGAAATGCAAGTGCATGAGAGGACAGCATGCGACGAACTGTGAGAAGGAAATGGGTGCAGGGAGCAGGCAGTGAGCAAACAGCGAGCTAACACCACACGCAAGACTCGCTTCAACGGGCCTGATGGTGTGAGCGAGCTGCAGTAATATAAAAGCTAATTTAGTGATTGAGAACAGAAGCCGTGTTCACCCCCCCAGTCCTTGGCTACCAGAGAGCACAGCCGTCTGTTGGATGGAGCTCTAAGAGGTTGTTGTGCACATGCATGTTTTTGATGGCAGCATCGGCAAGCAAACCACACTACTTCTGCCGCTGCTGTGCAACAGTTTGTGATTTTTATATTAAAAATACACTTTAGACACTGGAGGGGACAGAAAGCCACTTCTAATATTTGGAAGGAATTTTTACTGGTCATTAGTTTCTTTTATGAAATATTGCAGCAGAACGCCTGGGGAGATGTGGGATCTAAAAAAAACTTCAAAAGAGCGGTTGCGTTTTAAAACAATTAAGCTCGTATCACAATACAAGGCAAACACTCAAAGGACTGCAAAGACCTAAAAATTAAATGTTATATATTTACTGCCCTGTCCACCCAAAATAAGGACAGAGAAAATTCACAGCTACAGAGAGGATATTTCCACCCATAAGACTCATGTAATGTTGAATAAAGTAGACATCCATCCATCACTCCCACCTATGGGAAACATCTGTTGGAGTGTGTGGAGACAGGGTGAAGGTTAGGTCAATGGTGAGACACAACAGTTGGGATATATGGGTGTGGCAGACAACAGGGCCCACATGCACCCTCAAAACAGGAGCAACAACATAACAGATATCCCTCCTCTATTTCCATACATTCGGTGAAGCAATGAGAATCATGAGATCTTGAATGGTGACCAGAAAGGCCAGAGTCGGACATAATTGCTGTCCCTGCTGAGGTGTGGAGGCGTAACCTCTCATTTCCCTTGAATAATGTCGCTGTTTTGGACAGCAAGCCAAAGAAAGTGGCAGTTTCTTTCCCACAGGCTTTGTGGCTCAACTAATACATTCTGCTGTGGCTTTATGACCGATGAGGCTGAGGGCCAGGCTCCTGAAACTACTGTGCTCCACAAGGTTTAACATCAAGGCCTTCATTCACAAACCAGCCAACCATCCATCTTCTTTGGCCTATCCAGTTCAAGGACATCAGGGGAAGCCTATTCTAGCTGCTACAGGATGAGTGGCAGGGTACACCCTGGACAGGTTGCCAGTATGTTGCAGGGCTAACACAGAGAGACAGGCAACTTAGGATTGCTAATTAACTATATGTTTCTGGACTGTGGGAGTCCCCAAAGACATGCCACGGAGAACATGAAAACTCCACACAAAAACAGGGAAGATGGTTGAGTCGAACTCAGGACCTTATTGCCAGGAGGCAACTGGTCCAACCACCACACCACCATTCTGCCGAGCTATTTGCAAATCTTCAGAGAATTCAGGAAAACTTTCACAAAAAAGAAAGTGTCTGTAACTTCTGTAGTTGGGTTGTGAGGTTGACCGTATTGCTACAGTAGAGAGATTGAATTCAGACAATCCCTGATGTCTGACATATGTCTGTGAGGTATCCTGTGGAATCACTGGTTAATAGTAGATTTATACAACTTGTTTTTCTAAAAGAAAGAGAGCTGATGGAAACTTAATGAAATAAAACATCCATGTGAGCAGAGTTGCCACTAAGTTGCTGCAAAAGAAGAAAACAGATTTTCCTCTTTGTTTGCTTAAAAAATTAAATGATATTCGCTTAAACATTTCTTAAGAATGAGTTTTGACATTTGCTCATGTTGCTGAAGCCACAAATCTCACTACATGGAATTAAAGATCCATTAATCACTTAGAATTTATTTGCTCTGACTGTTTTAGAGACAGTGGCTGCCTCCAGCTCCTACTTTTTGTGTTTTTGGGAGGAAGTCGCTTCTTCAGCGTAATAAACTCACTCATCCACTCCTCCTTCATCTGTGCTCTTCCAGTGACCCCCACAAACAGCTGGGAGTGCTTAATCTTTAAATGGCAATGACAATTTTCAACCACACATTTTCAGCCTTTTGCTAATTTTTAACTTTTGCACGTGGCTGATATTAATGATGGAAGCCCCGTGAGAACTTTTGGCAGCCCTTTGTGGTTGAGTGCTTTGCATTTAAGCTAACTGGGACCAGGACAGCGGGAGCAGAAGAAACTGAGAAACAAGTGAGAGGCAGCGAGAGGCAGTAGAAGCCAGCAGTCTTTTACTGCAAGACTGTTGAGCCTGACATGGGCTGTTTATAAGAAACAGGAACAGAAAACAGGAGGATCAGACGAAGGAAGGATCTACTACTACTGCATTGTGTAGGGGGGCGAGTACTGGATTATTATTATGGAAATAACCTTTAAAATAAACTCAGCAACGAAGGCAGACAAAACAAACAAAAAACTACTTTTGGGAAAAAGCTCAGTGTTTTTCACAAAAATCCTTCATTAGATTGTTTTATAGCTGCTGCTGATTTCAGGCCAATGCAACTGCTTTGGTAAAGAGATGATCCTAACTAGCCAAAAATCTACAACATTCTAGTTTTTACTGAGAAAAATAATGAGCTTGTTTATAAAATGTATTTTACTATTTATAATAAAAGCCCTACAAAATCTGAAAATACTGTACGTAAACAGTGGAAAATTATGATTTAAATTCTGGTACTCTGCTGGTTGCTGACGTGGAGAAAAAACACTCTATTGTGTTCCTAACTGTTATAAACATTTCTTATCCACTTGTGCTAACAGCACTTGAATTTATGTGTTCAGACTGTTTTAGGGTACTTATCCAGAACATTTCTCAAGATGTCCTGTATTCCACATTGACGCCATACGACCAACAGTGAGTTATTCTGTTTCAGTGCTTTGTTGCAGGTTTTGGTGGTTGGATGTGTTCAGAAGTCAAAGGAGCTTGCAAAGAAAAGCGTCTGGACTTCTTTAAGTTGCTTGAAGATGTTTCACCTCTCATCCGAGAAGCTTCTTCAGTTCAAGCTCCTTTGACTACGATGACCTGGATGACTGAGAACCTTCACAGACGATGTGTTCAGAAGCAAGCAGATGTTGTTTTGACCTCGAGGTCTCTTTTAGTTACTTAGTGGAGAGAAGGTAACTCCAAAGAGTTTTACTCTTACATACGTATGAATTTGGAGAAAGAACTAATGTGAGAAAGTCAGATTTATTTTTGTGGAGATGGTCAGAGAGCGAGGAGGGCTTCCAAAAATGGTTGCTCGAGCTCCAGATGAGGTGAATGATGTAAGGTAGGAGTTCAGGATCAAAGCTCCCTGCGACAATGGAAACAAGAAAGCAAACAAATACACCCTGATCGATCGAGGTAAAGCATTTTATTTGAAACCCTTCTCAGAAGAACATATTTAAAAAGACTTACGGTATTGATATTTGTAACAATGTATCTTAAGCACTTTAGTCAACAGTTTCAGTGAACCACAAGACAAAAGATTTCCATGAACATAAACAGTATTAGTACAAACGTTATAGCAGGGAAGATGTGAAGTAACAGTAGACATTCGTACTTAATGAAAGGCAAACTTGCTTTTTTAAAATATATTCTCTTGTTACAATACTGGCTGTAAAATAATCTGAACACTTGCAAAAATAGGGGATGTGCCATTTGAATGTGCTGTGGATGAAACTGCATACTGCCTTAAGCAGCTTTCAGAAGCAGTAGATGTGGATCATTAAAGTATCATTAGTAGAGACTGAACATAATGAGCACGTCAGTTCTGTATTATAACAGAACAACAGAACATTTACTTAGTGTTAAACCATAACACAACGTGCCAACAAAGCAGCTTTAATGTGTGTGAAGTGAAAATATTATGAAACAGTAGCAGCCCAAAGGATTTCTTCCTCTAATGATCAAAAACAAAGCTAAAATAGCTAAAAAGATCACGCTATTTGTCATGTTTACCAATATTTCGCAAATGCTAATTTGACTACTGTCAAACTGTATTTTGGGCTTTTGCAGATATTTTCTTTTATGGCAATTAAACAATTCAAGCTGAATTTAATAACCCTGCTGCTGTGATCAGTGTCTATAAGTGAATAATTCCTGCTGGCCATGCACAGTAGTCAGACGTTGTGCACACAGTCCTCGTCATCAGAACCAATCATGTTGCTCATGATGGTTGTGGAAGTGTTTGCCTGCTTTAATTGCTGGCCTATCACATAATCCTTCCAGAGGGAAGGAAAAACAACGAAGATTAACTTTCACACATAATCCCACCATTATCAATTATTTGTCAGTAATGAAATATAAAGGAAACCTATCATATTCACACATACAGAATTTACAAGTAACTCCACACATCACTTAATTAGTTTGATTGGTTGACAATTTCTAGAAATTCAAACTCCTACTCTTACCAACTCACGTCCTATAAAAGATCTCCATTTGAGGCGGGCGTCCACTTTACCTGCAAGACAAGATGTTTGCCACAGAGGTTTGACCTGAGTGGCCTAAACTAAACATTTTGTTTATGCGGTGCTCCACAGAGGTGTGTTTAGCACTCATTTTACAATGTTTGAGAACCACTATAGGGGAGTTAGGCAAGGCAAGGCAAGGCAAGTTTATTTGTATAGCACAATTCAACAACAAGGTGATTCAAAGTGCTTTACAGAGACATTAGAAACAAGAACAAATAAAAAGCATGATTTAAAATTGATTAAAACAAGCAAATAAACTAACTAACTAATTAACAAACAAACAACAAACAACAGTATATAAAATCAAAACAGATAAAATCAGAACAGTAGATAAAATCAGTAGTTAAATGTAAGTTTTGAAATTTAAGCTTAAAAGTGTGGATTTGGTGCTTTATTCAAATGCAGCTGAGAACAGGTGAGTCTTCAACCTGGATTTAAATAAACTGAGTGTTTCAGCTGATCTGAGGCTTTCTGGGAGTTTGTTCCAGATATAAGGAGCATAAAAGCTGAATGCAGCTTCTCCGTGTCTGGTTCTGACTCTGGGAACTGATAAAAGACCGGATCCAGATGACCTGAGGGATCTGGATGGTTCATACTGGGTCAGGAGGTCATTGATGTATTTTGGTCCTAAACCATTCAGAGCTTTATAGGCCAGCATCAGAACTTTAAAGTCTATCCTTAGGGATGAACTGTGTTAGGGATGAACACAGTGATTCCTAACATTTGTGAAAGGCCAGTTTGAATTGAGAAGGCGGACTTTTGGATGAGTGAGAGATGGGGATGGATGGGTTGACATTTTGGAAGTTGCTGCTTGTGTAATGATTAGAAGGCAATAAACTGACAGCATCTGCTGTTAAATCAAGTCAAAGTGATGTCTCCCATTTTCCCCACCACATCTTAATGTGTGATACCCATAAAATCCCATTTCCTAAGCAGAGTTTCTCCAAAGTGAATCGAAACAGTAGAAAAGCATTAAGTCAACCATATCCAGGTGACTGTTACATCTTTGGAAAAAATTCCACTGGACTACTACACCTATTTAGTGAACTTATACACCTTTGGAAAAACATCTTTGCATCTTTGCAAAAACCCCCACTAAAACATAGGTGTCAAACTCTGGCCCGTGGGCCACATTTGGCCCGCAGTGTAATTACATTTGGCCCGCGAAGCCATACCAAATTACTACTAGAGCTGGCCTACTGGTATTATACAGCTAATATCTATATATATATCGTTTAGTATTAAGCCTTGCTTGTTCCATATTCAGTTTTTCAGCAAAACTTGTTTGAGTCAATAAGAAAAGATTGATTCTTATATCTGGAGAAAGATTTTTTTTCAATAAATATTAATGTTAGCCCGCAACATTGTTCCAGTTTTGAATTTTGGCCCACTGTGTATTTGAGTTTGACACCCCTGCACTAAAACATCCAGTGCCTATATAAATAACTTCCTCCTAATGTTTCCGTGTCAGCAGGAATCACTGCACACCCCCACTGACCAGAGGGGCCTGCAGAGCGGTGGCTGTGCAACGACTGTCTCCAACTGCACTGGCACGTGTCCCCCTGTGTGCATTCAGTGTGCATGCGTGTATATCCCACTTCCAAACCGTGGCTCAGCAAAGGGGTTACAGCTGCATGCGCACATGCTTCTGCAAGTTTGTTCACATGAAAGTCGTGCAGGGTAGGCTCGACATTAAAAACCTGAGCATGAACCACAACACTCGACAGCCTTTCCGCCGCTCCAAAGGTCAGATTATATCCGACTATTAGTGGCTTGTATAATGGATCTCGTTAGGTCTTATTGCAGAACAAAGTTTTGAGCTCTCCAGAAATCTCTAAGTTTGGAAGTTTATTTTTTGCTAATATAAAATTGAACATTTAAAATGTTTTCGTATGTTCAAAGAGGTATTATTATGTGGAGCTAAGCAAAAAGGAACAAACTGGATATATGGAGTACCACAGAGTGGCATGTTTTTTTTCTTGTATCTGCAGTCAAATCACTACATTATGTTTGTGGGCAGCTGTGGGGCTGAATCAAAATAAAAGTAAATGGATGGATTCAATGGATGAATCTAAATTTGTACAATGTGTGCTGTGTGGTAAAATTACAATGGTGTACCACTGAGGTTTCCAGTGACACACTTCCAGTTCTTCCACATAGGCTTGTTTATATAGATAACGAACCAATGGCAACATTACATCCGTCGGCTAAGCACTTAAACACTGCCAGCTCCTGAACATAATGAAGCCCCAATGAATACATTGCTTAGAAGTCTGATGCACTTTTAAGGTCCACATATAAAAGCTGTGCTCTCTGGTGGACTTTGAAAAAAAATGACTTTAACAAACTGTGTAGCAGCAGGCTTAAGTGGTGTGTTTGTTCCCCTCATTTCGCTGCTGCAATGTCACATCCATGTTGACCGGGAGCAGCACAGGGGACAATATCTAGACTGTCACTGTCCAAAGGACATGATCCAAGAAGCAGTCAGTCTTACTCTACTTCTGGCTAATCTCCACCTGCTCATTGTCTGCCTCTTATTCAAAATTCAATTGAGCAAGCAAAGCTTCATTTTTACAGCACGTTTAATTCCAGATGGAAGTTCAACTTAAAACCAGTTTTTCTCCCAGGTCAAAGCATGCATTAGAAACACCTTCCGACCTTTCTATGTTTTACATGCAAATTTAAGACCGCTCTACACATCAGTGTGGTTTGCAAAGAAGCAGAGACAAGGCATTTCCAGGATTTTCAGGGCAAAGACAAACCGTGAAAGGAAAACACGAAAGATAAAGTGAGCCAGCCTATGGGTATGAGCACGAAAAGGCTGTGAACTTACAGCACATGTCCAGTTAAAATCTGAGAAACTGCTGTTCTTCTTCTACTTATAACCACATTATTTTGTGGAAAAAGTCAAAGAGCAGTCTCATCAGTGTCGAGGAGTGTGTGCAAAACATTTGCCCTCCAGTTTTATGTGATTTTTAAATAGCATCCAAAAGACCTCTAAAAGCAAACATACATCCACATGACGCTCACTAAACAAGTCTGTCCTGTGAGAAGAGAGGATGCCTGAGAGGTGCCAGAGGCAGCGTTTTTGCCAACCTCACGTTACTCAGATTTCACCAAATAAAGTCTCCTGAAGTGCACAGCTAGGATAAGACATCATATCTCTCTTTACTGCCCTTTGTTCTTGCTCGCTCTCTCTCCCAGCTGGGATCTCGAGGAATATAATACTCCACTTGTTAGCTACTCCCTGACTGTGGCAACATGAACACTCGTTCCACATTTAAAAACTGAACCGCGAGCTTTTTGCACTTCAGAGAGCTCCAGTGAGTCCTGACTTCCAAGAAGGGACATGTGGACCATGCTCCCCCTCCTGAGGTGAGGTGTGGGAGGAGCAGGCATGCAGTCTGGGAGGGCTGCACATATTGTTGCACGTGTATGCACATTCTGTCACCAATGGAGGTGTCATGGTGTTAAGCGTGCTCTGCTGGATGGTTCCTGGCTGTGGGATCTGAGGTTCAAATTCTCCCGTGCCAGGTCTAGCAGACCTTACAGCTTCACCAGCATCCCCCAACAGGCCATTCCTCCATTTCAGTGTTGCAGACTCCACTGAAGAAGCAAAAAGCACAAACAGGCAGCAATGTTTTGCCGAGGGGAAGCGGGTAAGGGAAGTCAAGGTAAATAACATTCCCTGTAGTCTCCAGTGAGCCAGAGACTGTTGAACTGCTTTTTCTGTGTCTCTAAAGAGGAAGAGGAAAAGCAGGGAACCATTCAAATTTTTAACTTTCAGGGCAGATATTTCGAATTCTTAATCTGAAGAACACAACAAGAAGCGTGATGGCTTAAGGCGACATTAGGTTCCGTGGATGCCGAAAACATGTTGAGCAACAGAGTGCCCGTCTCATCTGCTCACTGCACCCACGAGAAGCATGTTTGACACAAACCCAGAAGAAACTGCAGAAGTAAACCTGTGATGTGCGACTTGGATTTATTTGAAACCCCCCCCCCCCCCCCCCCCCCCCCCCAAACACCCAAGCTGCACACTTCCACAACCACTGAGCAACATGATTTCACTCTGCCGGGTAAGAAGTGTACTCATGGCAACAAAAGTGCAAATGTTTTTCTCATTTAGATTAGTAAAAGCCTTAAAATACTACATACCAGGACCTGGCAAAGGCTGCGCTTTGGAATGCTTTCAGTTGAAAATTACCAATAATTACCAGTCGCATTTTGTAATTTTCATCAATTTACTTCACAAAGCTTTTCTTATGAAAGAGCCTCTTTAGTACAAATAGCTGGCTGAAGCTGTCTACAAGGATTTATGGTTTCAGCAAACAATCCCCAGTCCCATGGAAGCGATGTAAAGCACAGGGTGAAAGCACACTGATTCTGCGTACAACACAAAATAAAGCACGTCCATATGAAACTGCAAGACACCAAGAGGGGTCGTCAAATAAACTCATCTCAGTCTAACTTGCGTCTTATGTTAATTGTGAGAGCACCTGAAATACTTTTCTTAAACAAGATCTGATCTGATCCAGCACATTCACCAAAAATAAAAAAGCTAACATTTAAACTCATTTACTTACAATCTTTAATATTTGGAGAGCAAAGTAAATAAATTAGAGAACATTTTTTGTGTGGTTAAGACAGACTCACCAACAGACAAGGACGGGTCACTAATGTGTTTTCCAGTGTGAAATACATTCTTTTCAGTGCCTAATTTCCCTCATGAATCTTAGGAACTGGGCCATAGCAGAAGAAACTTTTGCTTATTTGAAACTATACACTGCACATGTTTTTAGAGCTTCTCAAATGCACAGAAAAACTCTTTGAAATACAGTTGCAATAATACAAGAGGCAGACCAGAATTTTACACAGGGCTGTAAATTAAAAACAGAGCCCTGCACCAATAAATCGATAAACCCTCTCCAGCTCAGTCAGAACTATTAGAAATATTATTTTAACACATTCTTGCTAGCAGCTGTCTGTATATCATGAACCACAGCATTGCCGTGCACACTTAGTGCTGGAGATTGACAAGCTCCCTCACTGTAATGTTTCCTCGGGGTCACTCAGGTAAGTATCAGCCTTCCCCGTCCAGACTGGTTAAGACCGTGGTCACACTGAACAATGAGGCTGCCTGTGTTGTGTTTCCATGTCTGAGATTAAGAACAAATGTAATGCTGGTGCAGTTATGTGGCCTTTGGTAATTAAGCTCTTTAAAAGTCCAAAAATACATTATGGAGTAGTGTTGCAACTCTTAACTGGTACATTAATAAGGGCAAACATAGAGACAGATTAAAAAGGGTGGCATTTCTTGAATTTGCACATACATACACCCATTTTCTCACACTAGAATGTCAAATATAGACACACACGCACACTGAGAGCAGAAAAAAAGAGGGCTTG